>NC_044277.2:64529399-64829399 GCF_004027225.2 Strigops habroptila | reverse complement strand
GGGTGGACAGAGGTGGGCAGTTCACTGTCACTTGCAGTACAATAACCAAGGGGCACTAAATCTTGCTAGAAAGAGGAAGGTTCAAAGGAAAGGTGGTGATCTTTCCTAGAACCATGTAGTTAGAATAGGATGCCCTGTTGCAAAATTGTATAAATACTGAAAGCTGATCTATGTTCAGCAGAAGCCTAGGCAACCCTTGTTAGAAAAATACAGTGAAGCTATTAAATACACAGGAATTACAGCTGGGTGAGGACCTCTCAGATCACTGGATGGTGATGAAGTACTCCTTCCTTCCAGAAATCTCTCAAGGTCTTTGAGAGAGCTTTTCCTCTTTCGTTTCTATAACTCTGTATTTTTTTTCTTTTTTTTCCTTCAGATTTCATGAAGATACAAATAAAACTGTATATTTTCATTATTTTTTTGCCTACCAGCCATTGTTCTGATCAATGAGAAAGGTCTAGAAAGATCCACAGTGAAAAAGGAAAGAAAAAAAAACCTGACATTTGAAAAGAAATATTTCCCTGCTTTACATTTTTTTATATATTTGATATCAAAAAACGAGAATAATAAATAAGAAATAAAAGTGTGCATTTCTAACAGTACAACTTTCCAAAGAAACATGATAAAAACTGAAATTCTAAATTAAGAACATGTTAATTTCAAATGTCCCATTAAAATGTTCAAGCGCAATAAAAGTAATGTTTTCTCATAAAAGTTATTTCCAAATGCAGATTAATTTTCTAGAAGGATATGCTTGCATTTGATATGTTAATAGTTCAATACAAATCTCAGGAAAATTGAATATTTTTCCATATTTCTAAAAGGCTTTTACATTTTTACTTATTTTTTTACCTATTTTACCTATTTTTTAAACACAGAGATAATTGGACCCACTTTTATTTTTAAGGTTTACATGGCTTATATACATACATTCTATGAATAAATACATTTTGCAAATAATTAAGTTTTTTTTGCTACATCATTGGTGAAACAACAAACAAACAAAAATCTTGCATTCATTTAAAACTGATATCATGCACAAATGTTAGCAAGGGTCTGTTGGGCCATGGAGACATAAGGGGGGAACAGTGAGGGAAATAGTTTGATGCCTGCAGTTTGTTCCAAGAACTGTGCTCAAAATGTAAGCAAGCAGACTACAAAGGCAAAGCTTCAAGTCATTCTGACCTTTTGCATTGTGGAGTTGCACTTGTTCCTTTCATCATCAGCCTTATAGAACCCAGACGAAACTAAAAATGCCTGGTTTACATCCAGGTGTTTATTTCTTCTAAGAAAGTTAGTAAATAGCATATTTGATTCAAAAAGAGGATGATATGTTTAGCTAAGTATTGTAAAACCTAGTGTTAACTTTTAAGACCTCGCCATCTCACATTATCATCAGATAGATAGCTTAACATACTGCTAAATAAGACCAAGTATGGGAAACTATTCAGAGCAGCTCTCCATAGAGAAGGGCACTTGCACCTTACCACATTCAGAACACCTCTAAGAGTGAACCACCTTCAAGAAGATCATCATGACTGACTGGTTTTCTATCTGGCACCTTTCACTGAACAGTAGTATTGATGTATTTGATCTATGAGTTGTGTTGAGATTGACTATTTAATTGAATACTCATAAAAACTATTTTTCTGTTTGTTATTTAAGGTTAGTGACAGGTCATCCACACCACATGGTCTTGTTTCTTTACCCTATTTGGATGATCTTGCTAGATTCTTTCTACCTCCATCAAAATCAAACTGATTTATATTTCTTTAATAAATTAATCCTGACTGCACTTCTTTAATTATAGTGAACACTTACAGGAACAAAACTTAGCTCAAAGTGGCTGTGTTTATGCAGCACAAATATACAAGACACAAGTGCATCAAATTCAAACTGCTAGTTGAAATTTTTGAAAAATATTTGTGATTTTTTAAAAAAAATTGTCATTTAATAGCAGCATAGATGGTTGCCATCAGTAAATAACCGACTAGTCTGAACAATGAGGATGCAGGTACTATGCAGAAGACATTTAACCAAGCTTTTATAAAACTGATCTTACAACAATGAATGTACTTAAGCTCCAGGACTCCTAGAAAGCAGATCATTCAGACTAGGTGGGGCTCTGTTCTTAAAGGAAATACAGGAACTAAAGTGGAATTATTTATAATTTGGGCTAACCATGGTTGAAGTCTGAATCCACAACAATCTGCAGCATGTGTTTGAAAACTACATAGTAAAACTCAATGGATATCAAGATGGTTACTGGGTTTTGGCCAATGGCTTAGAAACATATTTTCCAGGTACATGCAAGTATCCCAGGACAAAAAGCCTTTACAAAAACAGTACTCAGCTTTTGGCTAGTTGCTTTTTTCTCTAAGGATAATCACTTAGAGCTGTTAGGAGGTTCAGGTACAGCTGTCTGAGTTTCTTTGAAATCAAATAGTCTTTGAACAATTTCCCCCTCTGTATGTATTTGCAAAAAAACGGTCATACTTTCCTCATTTGACATTGCTGTGAGTTGTGGTGAAATATGAAAAGGTGACAGCAAATTCCCATACTAGGTGTCAGCAGGATAAATTAGATCTATTTGTTCTTCCACAACTTAGTTATGCTATTTAAATGGCACACTTCTACTCAAGTATAAGTAAACACTAATGAGCTGCTCCAAGGAATATACATATTAGAAATCCTCAGTTTGTACAGAAATGTAGCAATGACCAACACCAAACTATAGGCAAGTCTAGCACCACCCTGCAGAAAACCCTCTGGGAAAAGCTAAGCTCTTTGGTGTGACTCAAAGACTAATACTTGCAGGTAAGCCAAGTTAAAAAGCAAATCCAATGTAAAAAGCCATGGACAGAGACTACTCTTCTGCCCCGCTCCCTTTAGACTGGATAGGTCAAACCCAGAGCCTTACACTGCACCTTGCAGTAGGAATGCAGCCGAGCTGATGGTGGAGCACCACTGTCTCAAACCACCTTTAATATGTGATTCAAAGCCATCTGCACAAAGCATCACAGAAAATCCTGTGAAGATTATATCTCAGTGTGACAAAGGGATGGATTATTGTAGCAGGGTCTGTATTTGACAGAGACAGTCACTATCTTCTGAGAAAGTACACGGGACCAAAAGAAATCTGTGGAAATCCAATCAGCCTGTTTATTTGACCCGTGGAGGCATGGGCCTTTTCTACATGACAAAACACACTTTAATTTAGTGGGAAATGTATTTATTTTAATTATGCTATTTGCAAATTTTCTGCAGGATATATCATAAAAGTAATGAGGTTATGTTATTAGAAGATATATATCAAAACATTCTGCTATGAAATCATTTTACTACTTTTGTGTAGATTACAAAGCAGTGAGAAGTGGAACGTAGTTAAAATATTACAAGTCTTCTGAAGATTAAATACTGTACAAAGGGTACAGTAGCCTTTATTTCAGTAGCTTGATTACCCACAAGCATGATGTGCAACAGATCACCAGCAGGAAGAATTATTTGGAACAGAACGAACTACTATTTTATCAATCATTTCTTTTAAAAACACAGAGTACTGTATTAGAGTCACATTTTATGAATGTGTGCACTGACTAAATTCCTGTTTAATATGTTGTATTTTTCTTTGACCTTAGTACTTCATAGGCATGTACATTTCTGTTACTTGTAAAAACAAAATACCAGAAAATAATCCAAGGAGATAATCTCTGTCAAACTCAGATTCATATGATTATTTTGTCTTGTACCTATGAATGATATCAGTTGACTTATGTTTTAACTCCTTGTAAAGAAAAATACCCAGAATTGAGACTCAAAAAATCCAGGAAGATTAAGCTGAAAGTCACACATTAACGAGATCCTAACATTGAAAGACTCTCAGCCTAATAGTTAAAAGTAAAAATTTTACTCATGAACCAAGTATTTTTTGTGTGTGAGAACTGAAAACAAATACACAGGCCAGGAATTGGAAGGCTTCTTCCTTTGGTTTACAATCCACAGGTTATGCACAAAACCTAGGCAAGCATCAGAGGCTCTTAATGCCAAAACATAATACTGAAAATAATGGTAGCTAATTTTAAGCACATTTTCTCTTTGAAAATACATATTTGTATGTTCATTTATACTCTCATATTGTACTTTGGGCCTTCCATCAGTTCGCAAGCTCCTACCAGGACTCTAAAATTATCTTCATAACCAGAAGCTTTAGAAACTTTGTGGTAAAACTGCAAGCACCTGCATAAGGCCAAAAGTTCTTATAAACTTAGGAGCTATATTTACAAATATCTTGTGTTTATTATATTTAAACACAAATGACAGTTGCATTTGGACTAATGACAGCCACCTTTTTAGAACAGATAAAATTCAAAATGCCAAGATAAGATAAGATAGAATTAAAGATCCTTATAAAACTCTGCCTACATGCACATCAGTGCTGCCCTCCAGACTTGGCTCCAGTATGTTGCCTTTGTAAATCTTCAGAAACACTGCTCTGAGTCCTTCAGTAGTCTTTCTTCATGCCTCCTGCCAGGCCCTGCTCTCTGTGTGCTCCCTGCTCTTCCCAGCAGCGGACAAAGTCTTTGCTGTCCTCCAAACTCTTGGCCAGAAAGGCTGTCCTGCTTGTGGCTCTCCATCAACAGGCCAGAGCCCCCAGGCCCACTCAGTTCCTTCTGGAGGAAACATGACACAGTAGCATCCACAAATAAAGCGAATACCATCAGGCATAGTGAGCCAGAAACAGAGAAAAGGAGAAAAAAAAAGGTACTCTTCTGATAGGTTTCCCAAACAGTAAGAAATACACATTACATAAAATTTCTCAAAGAGTAAGAAATACATACAATTTAATTTCCAGTGTTTTCTCTAAATTTGACATCATCCTTCTGCTTTGCACAGAGGAAAGCTACCCCATCTGAAGTATAGAGAACCCATTTTCAGCTAAAACAAAGCACCTAAGTAACTGTCATAAATATATTCATACCTTCAGAAAAAACGCATGAGTGAGATGCCATGCTTTTTCTGAAAAGAGGCCCTTTGGCCATGCCAGTTGTTAAAGACATAAACACCCTTGCTTTTCTGCCTTTTAATTTTAAGAAATATGGTTCCTCTTGATTGGACAGAATAACAATATCACATTTTCGTATACAGGCTATTAAAGATGAAATATTAATCTTCAATATAGTTTTAGAATTTAGAAGAAATTTTTTTTTAAATAAAGTAGACCTTAAAAAACCTCCTGACTCTGTATCTGTCAGGTCTGTTCAAAATCAGAATCAGATTACACTAATAAAAAGAAATCAACTGAAATAACTAAAGGTGATTATAGCCTAGAATTATTCATTACATTAAGTACAAATGTCTTTAAATTTGTATTAATTCCATTTAAATACCAAACCAAAATGAAGGAAGTAGTATATGATTAATAGTTTTCATTTAAATAGTAACAGTAAGTTATGTGAGATGTGGGGTTTTCTGTATGTTGCACAGAAATGTAAGAAATGTAAGAAAAAAAAATGGAAAAGATGTCTTCTGATTTTTTCCTTTATTCAGTCATAAAAGACATGATTATTGCAGAATTGAACAATTCTGAAATCAGACTGCCATAGAAAGCAGTCATCTGCTTCCTCAAAGAAGGTTGTGATATAGTGTTGCATGCTACAACATTGTACTGTTAGTTAGTACATGCTGTTAGTATCTGTATCTCCTGTGCAAGCATTTCACATGGGAAAAATTCTGATAGCATTGTTTCATGTCTTTTAAATGGACAAGTTGACATTTTTTTAATGAAAACAAGACACAGAAGAAATGTCTTTTATTTGTAATTATCATTCTTAATTTGAGGTTTCTTTTCTTGATGTGGCTTACACTACGGAGGCTTCAATCAGTGTTTTGCAATCCAAGAATATTGTTGCTTCAAAAAAGACCCTGGAACTCCTGTTGGGAGATTATAATTACTTCTTCCAAATCTTCAGTTAAATTCTTCATAACATGGTGTTATCTTGTCAATCGTTTAAAACAAATGAGACCAAGCCAAATGCTTTGTGTTTACTTGTCATTAAGGCGCTCTTGAATATTTTACTGGTAAGGCAATGCATGTAAGGAGTTATTTCATCAGCTGTTCTTTGACAGAGCTATAGCCCAAACTCTGCAGAACTTTAAGAAGTTCCTGAAACTTGTCTTAATGTGGAAATAAAAAAAAAAAAAAAAAGATTTAACCACACAAACCACAATCCACCAATCTATTTCTTCCTCTCGATTCATTGATTCAGCTTTATTACATACACAGATGTGAAGCTGAATTAACAAAGTGATGAATCTGGCATTCAGTTGGTAAATATATCATGAAAAGTTGGCAACACAGAGATTAAGAAGACAGAGGCTTAGCACTGAAGAGTCTTTGGTGTTAAAGTGAATGAATGGAACTGAGTTCCTAATTTTAGGGGAAAAAAAAGTCAAACTGTTATCTGTCACTTATTGCTCCACTGTTTTACCAAGACATGATCTAATTTACCTTTTTACAAAAATCTCCTACACACAGTACTTAAACATTTTCCTTGGAAGAATATTTCTGAGAGGCTGTTACCACCACTACTGCCAGAACTGAAGTTCCCTTTAAGTTCAATTAGGGGTGTTTTGAGTGCAACTTCTTGCTTACATAGTGCTTTGACTGTTGTGAGGTAGTTTCATTCACTCCTTTGCTAAGGGCCGTTAAGACAGGCTTATTTCTTTAGTTTTAACTTCAACATCCTCCCCCTTCTGTTCATTGTCCATTTATACCACCCACATCCACCTCTCTGTTCTCCCCTTTTCTTTCTCTTCCTTCTGCCTTTATTTTTCTTTTCAGACCACATGTCATACAGACCCTCCCTGATTGTCTCTTTGTTTTTATAAATCACTGCTTATTGAATGGAGTGTTGTTCTCAGTTGTCCTTGTCTTTGTCCATTTAACTGAGAAAATGTTATTTTACTGCCAAGGTGTCAGGTAAAACGAATGCAACTTCAACCTCAATATCAGGACTCACTTTTGAGCTTCAGAGGACTTCGCACCAAGCCTACGGTTACCAAGCACAGTGCACAAGAGCACTGGTATGTTCATTGTTACACAGTGGTCGTTTACATCAGCCAGGATCTTCAGATCTTCTTAACAGACAAATATGCTACTTCCATAACAAACAAAAAAAAAAAAAAAATCAGACTAATCATAAATTTGAGAAAAACTGAAATGGTGTGTCAGTCGATATGGAGAAGAACATGCTGTCCCTTCCACTAAACTCAATGAGACGGAGCTGTTTGTTGCACATGGGTTCACTTTCAGATTATTTCTAATGACTGTGCCAGTGCTGACGGAGAGGTAGTTTCCTGCATTCATAGAATTATGGGAGTTTTCTGCCAGGACAGAGATTTACTAAGCAAATATGGCATCGGTGTCAGATCAGACTACAATTCAGACTAAAATTGTACAAGGCTGTTGTGCTGAACAGGCGCGAGATTTTGACATAGTGTAGAAAGCACATCTGCCAGCTGGAGAAGTTCCACCAGAAGCACCTATGTGTCTTGCTCTGAGTCAGATGCTACACTAAGCTGACCAGTGATGAATTCCTGCAGCATATCCACATGGAAGGCCCAGGTGTAATGGGCTGGACATATGGCTTGGATCAATGATATACATATGTTCAAGCACCTCCTATGCAGGGAACTGGAGTGTGGAAAGAGGAAGCAACGGTGATCCAAGAAAGTGCTTCTAGGACACCCTAAAGGCAGGATTGATTGAGTGCAACCTTCCGGCCAAACCTTTTGAGTTCTTTGCCAGAAAGAGACAGCAATGGAGCATCAAGGTGAGGGAAGACATAGGCCTCTTTGAACAAAAACAGATGCCGTTGGGCAGGACAGGCATGTGAAGGAAAAAAAAAAATTAAAAGGTTGTGTCAGCAACAGCAGCAGTGATAGATCATTCCATGCAGATAATGAGTAGTATGGTGACAAGCATGGTAAAAAGTAGTTAACCTGCACAGGCCTCTGCAAGCTTTCATTGCACCCACTGAGTTTGACTCACCCATCAGCTGAACAGGACTGCCCTCCTTCACTTGTAGGAACAAACCATGAGTGATTCAACAGTTTCACACACACAAAAAAATATCTGGGGATGGTTGTTTGGGGGTTTGGGGTTTTTTTGCTTTCATTTTGTTACTGAAGCCAAATTCAAAGGAGTATTAAAATCAAGTCAACTCAGAAAAACAAAAATTTCTTTATTCTACTAAATTAATTATGAAAATGTAAGAATTTTATGTTCATAATTCCTTTCTTTTTTTTTGTTCTTTCATTTTGTTAATGTCAAGAACTCTGACCTCTCTCTGTTATTATAAAATCTGACATCTGCCAGCTTTTAAGCAGCCTGTGTATACCAGCTAGTTGCTGATTTTAATGACATCCGTATCTTCTACCTTTGTTCCAGGTGGGAGTCTTATCAGAAGTAATGGATCAAATAAGAAAGGAAGCTACCCTACCTCAGATACTCTGCAGTTCAGAACAGAACTAGCCTGGAGAGGGCTATGCTGCTTTGTCTGTGCTTGCAACTTCTGAGGACATGAGTAGGACCCAGCTCTATAAAACAAGGTATGTGCTTTAAGTGCTTCCTCATGATTCTAGGTAACCGCATACACCTAAGTACTTAGGTCTTTAGCTAAGGCTCTAGGGACCCAGTCTGTCTCACTACTGGCTGTAAAAGGAGCTCAGGGTGATTATCTCAGACTTTGATGTCTGCCAGTAAGATATCAAATGTAGGGGGGGGGGAAATCTGTGGGGATCTGAACTTTTGAAGTGGAGCTTCCTAGACATCCACAGTCCCATTGTACATACCAAAATCTGAATCCTTGGCAAGACACAATGCTTAGTCAGATGTTGTAAATTTAACAAAGAGTTAGTGTAAGTTGTGCAGTACCACTTACCTTCTCCATCTGTACCTTAGAAAAAAAGGAATGGCATCTCTCTCCATCTGTTTTTGGAAGGAATGGCTCAGTTGATAATGTCAACTCTGTGTTGCAGATCCTCGTTTGCTGTTGACCATTACAGGTCTGACACAGTGCTCAGCAGAGGACTTACCTGCATAAGATAAAAAGCTCTTCACAAGTTCCAGGATCTGCTCACTGGCTGCGGCGAAGGCCAGTCTGAGCTGTCTAACCACACATACACACGTTGTACAGAATAATATGACATGTGACTGAAAGCTGTTAAACCTCCTTCAATTCCTTCAGGGATCTAGCAGCAAAATTAACTTTTACCACAATCATTAGCATTCATGTTGGATAAGAAGTTCCCCTCAGAGAAGCTGAAAGATCCAAAAAGAAAATTCAAAACTTCTGCATTTTTATCTTTCCTGTTGGGAAAACAGTGCTCAGTTCTGAGAATAGCTCATCTTTAGCAAACTGCAGGTGACAGTTTTGCCATTTTCTGGCTCATCTATGTGGTCAGCAAGCCTCCTAGTTTTGTAGCCCTATATCATCTGATCCTTGTACGTCCATATATCTCTTCAGGGCATGAAAGCCCATTGAGATGAAGTTACTGATTAAATGAAGAGCAGCAATAGGAAAAACTGTAGAGTTACAATGGGATTTGAGGGAGAAAAGAAACTTTAGCAAATACTATTTCAATTCCTCATCTTTACTGCAAACGGGTAAGTATAAGCTTAGTAACTGCAACCGAGAAACAAATGTCTATGCAGTAGTGTCAGTCTATAATCTACCTACTTTTCCTCTCTTCATTATTCTTACTTACAAGTTTCAGTGAAAGCATAATGCTACAATTTGTCTCCACCATATAACAGAGAAAACCAAAGAGAATTTGAATATTATTTGAATAATAGAAAACTTTTCTCAAAAACTGTATAGTCAAAAGCAAAGCAACCCCATGTATTATATACCGAAAGCTAAAATTCGGATGAGACTGCATAGTTTACAAAGTACATCAGGAGCAAATTGGTACATTATTTTCTAAGATCCTTACCTAGGGCTGTAACTGGTCACACTTGAGTGCAGCATCCTAGTTTAAAAACAAACATTTCAGCTTCAAGCTTAATTTATAAGGACATGCTGAATACCTCTTGAGGGGAAGTAAAGTGGGGTTTAGGTCATATTTAAGTCCAAATTAGTGTCCAAAACCTTTTCCTGGGCTGCTGCCTAGCCCTGAAGGTAATGTGGACCTTTCAGCACATAGGTTTGTCCCAGTTTGAGCTGGGATGAGAAGCTGGGCACCTTACTTACCAACCTGGTGGATATCCCAGACTAGGCCTGACTCCCCTGAGAGACTCCATTTAGTAAGTGTTTCTTGCCCCTTGAATGAGTCCCTGCTGGCTGAGCTGCCTGACTCATATCACAACCTACAAATTATGCCTAAGAAGTGCTAATAAAACCAAGCTGCCGACAGCATCATGAGAAGCTGTGCCTCCATTTTAAAACCCCAAGGCATAGGAAAATGAATGCACTTTATCCCATTAATTAACCTATGTAGTGGGAATAGAGTCTACAGATCAGTACATCCCACTCCCTTGGCTCAAAGGTTTAGGACACTGAACTAGGATAGGAGCTACACAGAAGACAAAACAATATTTGCAAACATTTGCCGGTACTGCAGCTGTTAGGCCATTGGGCATGTGATTTGCTCTATTGAAAAGACTGTATCCTGCTCATTCTTTCAAAGAAAATAAGCAGCAGCCTTATACTGGAAAGAGGATAGAAATCTGTGGTGCACAAGTGGGCGCAGATGCTTGGGCTGGGCTGCTGTGCCCCAGGGAGGGGCAGGATTTCACATAGCCCTGCTCAGCATTTCCTGCGCTGGTGAACAGGTTTTGAGCCATCCGAACACAACCAATCTTCCCCAACGGCTATACAGAATGCTAAATTTTGTTTCGAGGGACAAGCACATCTTTCTCCAAAAGTTCCCCTAAATTATGATTGACTTGGATAACTTTGCCATTTTTGCAGCACCCAATGGCGAGACCCAGCTGTATAAATAAACACAGGTTAACTGAAGTCTGTATAACTTCACTGATTTACATCTACTTAGATTCTGGCCTTGGAATATTGATTTATGATTTGATATCTTAGCACTTACACAGGCAATAGGCCTGACAGTTCATACAATCAAATGGATATTTTTTAAGACACTCTTCAGTTGTAATCAATATTCCTTTTTACCTTCAGTGCATAAAAAATACTACCAGCTTTAAAAACACGACACTGTAGCCACCTTGATCTTTGACAAAGCGTTCTTGATTTTCCAGAATTTTGTATTTGAACCAGAACAGAAAACAGTTTTCCAGGAACAGAGCAAGTAACCAATCCATCATTCATATATACTAGTATGTTAATTACACCTCCCTCTTCAGTCCATTTGACTACTGTAATTTAAAATCATTTGGGGGGGGGGGAAGTGAGAGAAAGCACAGTTGACAAAACAAAGAAATAGTCTGAGATGATTACTAATATCTCAGGAAATTTTTGTGTATACGACATGAATTTAAACATGTCAGAATTTAAGACCATAAATCACAGAACCCACCTTGGATTCAGATTCTAGTTTAGGAATAGAATAATGACAGTATAATTATATGGCAGAGTTACGCTGAACACAACTGAGAGTTACCAAGGATTGAATTGCTTGTCTTTCTCCACCTTGTCCTCAGCCAAGTGGCAGGAAACAGCTGCCCAAAATTTTTTAGTGCCTTTAATGAAGTGAATACTTAGTTGTTAGGATTTGGTGATTAAATGAAATAAGACTAATATTCCTGTGTGGATTTACTGAAAGATGATTTTCCTGAAAAGAAAGCAACTCTCTACATGAGATTTAGCTAGGGAGTAAACTTACTCAAAAGTTCAATTTATAGAGAAAATTCTTGGGGGGGTCTATTTTTTATTGTGTCTCCTTAAAGACACTAAACCAAGGCACAAATTAACTAATTTATTTCGAATGTCTCACCTCAACCAAATAGATCCAAATGGCTAAGCTAAATAAATAAGCTAAGTGAATTTATTCTGCTGTCAAGACCCTCTTAATGTTCTACTGTAATTAATATAAAGCTCAGAGAGTTATTCCAGAGTGGTTGTAGATTAAACAAAGCTCTTAAAAACAAAATCTTGAATCTGCACAATGTAGAATTCTTAGGAAACTCATCCTGATGTTGGAAGTTTAGGTATAGCAACATGCATCAAAAAGTGACCAACAACATGATGTTGGACACTTTGCATCTGTTTATGTTTTACTAGAGCAGACGTTAGAAATTCCACCGTCACTTTCATCATGTTTGGTAGTTGCAGCTGATCTATATTCCAGATTTGCTTAACAAGAAATATTAACTTTAGGGGAATTCACCCTCCTTCTTAGCTACAGTTATAATCAATTCATAATGTAATCCATGAAGTAAATATTCCTGGCCAAATGATCAAACTAGACTCACCATTTTTTTGCAGAGAAAATAAAAGAAAAAGAAAAAAAAAGAAAAAAAAAGACGAAAACCAAAAAATGTGCAACAATCAAAAACACAGGCTAAACTGAGTTCAACTTAAACAACAAAAGTGCTGTCAAGTCACTTTGATGTTCAGTCACATGGCTCTTATAAGAATTTAATTCTATCAAACAATATACTGAATAATCGCATTTGTGTCCCCGTTATTGTTTAAAGGCACTCAGAAAACTGTTTAACAAGCAATCTCAGAAAATAACAGCATGCATAAGTATCTCCACCTATCATTGACAAGTTACACGGGTTAATTTGATGGAGTATATTGTTCATCCTGAATAGTTGAAATGCTCAAGGCATTAACCACTTCACCTTTTTGAGCCAAGAATGGGTTTGAAAAGTCATAGCATAAATTATTCTTATCAAACATTTTTAAACATGAAAAAAATACTTCCACTTACAACTTCATCTGCATCTCAATTAAATAAAAGGGAGATTTTCTGACAATTTTAGGGAATTTTCGGGATGATCTATGAACCAGCGCAACCCACTCGGCATTGATCAAGAGAAGCCTGGAAAGTGTCACGTTCAGCTACTGCACGTTATGCCCCTGAGTTTGGTTGGGGTTTGGTGCTTAACCTGAAATAGTGAAGAACCCAGTTCTATTAGTAACAAGGCAGGCTGCAAAAAAGTAACTCAAAAATATTAGTATCAACAAATTCCAAGGGAAAAGCACAAAATACTGTATCAAATCAATCCTATTTTTTTTCCTTTTGTATTTCTTCAGGCTTCCAGGATTTTGGTGATATTTAAGACACTTTCCAACAGTATTATGTTTGGGTTTTTTTTATGCATTGCTCAGCTCCTGTTATTTTCCTGTAAGAGAATATCATAACAATATAATCTAAACACCCACTCTAACCTTTGAAAACCAGTTGTGTAAAACACTATTAAGTGTCTACAAAGAGGAACCTCTAAAATCCAGAGATATCTAAGCAAAGTATTATAGTGGACACTTATGATTAATTTCAATAATTTTTCCTTTTTTTTTTTTTGTTTTAAGGCTGGCTTATAGACAAAGGCAAAACAAACGGCTGCCTGGGGCAGAGGATTGCTAGAGGAATGCACTCGGGAGGGTGAAAGTGAAACTGAGCACAACACTGCTGCAAACATGATGCAGCCACAACCACCCCATCCCTCCGGATGGAGTAGGATCTGGGAGCCTGGCTCCCCAGAGCTGGCCCCCGGTTCCCCACATAGGGCACAAGCTGCTTAGTCTTGGGAAGACAAAACTGAATTCCCCCTGGACTTCCATCAACTTAAATGGATGTCCTCAGGCATCTGGAGGCAGATTTCTAGTGTGAAGTCCTAAGCAGTTTGGCTTTCTGTGCACTTTTTCATTTGTTTTTAATGCTACTGAACAAAATACTGCCTGCTTAGAGCCAAACCTGAGCACAATTCTTTCACAAGCATGAAATTTGCTCAGCCTAAGACTGCTCTTTCTCTGCAACTTCAGTGGAAAGACATCTTCAGCCAGCACAAGCCAGCTTCATCCTTGGATGATACATCCCTTGATGCAATGTGGTGGCAAACAGCAGGGCATAATAGAACAGAGCTTCTTCAGCGTACTGGTGTCAAAGAAGTACAATACGTGGCTACTGGCAAGACAGGAGTTCATGAAAGTGAGAAACTTTTAACTGTGAAGCCACAGAAAGTGCCAGGCTTGTTCAAGCAAGTCTGAACTGCCTTCATGAAAATGTCATCATTTTTAGATAGTAATGATGCTCTCTTAATCTGATACTGAAATTATCCTAGATTGGCAAGTTTTACATGGCATAATACACTTTTTTTAGTACTGTTGATTGACCATTGCAAAAATGTTTTGAAATAACTCTTTTGGTATCATAAATATTAATCAAGGATTACCAAACATTCTGAAATAAAGCATCTGAGGTCAAACTTTCTTGCAGATGTGCATAAGCAGCAATCTCCGTTATACAAGAGAGAAATGTGCGTGCACACACACACGCATGCATGCGTGTCAAATACCAGGACAAATAGAGATATCTGTATACATATATGAAAATGAGAAATTTGAATTCTTGCTGGTGCGATTATTAATCTGCATAGCTGGGAAAGGAGAGATCCTTAAAATTTTCCTTCTTTACTTCTTGGATGGCATCAAAGATTAGATGTTTGTTACTTTGTGGTGTGTCATATCTTATTTCTCCAAGAATAAAAGCAAGAAGAAAAGTATGTTCCTCTCTCTAAAATACCCTTTCTGTTGGTAAATTCTTAAGTTGTTTTCCTTCCTAGGAGTAATTTCGGGGGGGAAGAATCACTGACTGACTGACCAACTGGCTCAAGAAAAGCATTAGATACACTACAAATGCTTTGGCAGGACCAACACATCTGGCAGTTTAGCCTTGCCTTGTCCATATCCTTTTCCCATTTAGGAAGACAACAAAATAACGAAGACTCAAATTCTGCAAATGTTAATGTAAACCAGTAACTTTAAACTTACAAATGGCTCAGTGCCTGCATTGACACTAGCTATCTGCATACATTTTTGGACAGATATGGGAGCTCTGTATATATAAATTTAGCATGGAGCCTTGCTGCAATCAGTTAGTTACAGCATATTGCAGACCTAACACTGCTGGAAGAAACGGAAAGTCTCTAAATAGCTACAGCCAATAGTTGCAAACCTAGAAACTCTCACATCTGAATAACATCAATGTCACAAGTTGTCATGCTGGATTTGGCAGTGTTCACTCAAATAAGGTAAATTATTTCACCAGAGTAACTGTTTATAGGATTACGTAGCTCCCTGCTACTCTGTATTCCGTCTTCAGCCCACAAAAAGATGTGTGAAAAAAGAGAACACATAATGAGATATATGCATATATATAAAGCACATATATGTGTACATTCATACACACACACATAAACAGTCATTGAACGGATGATGAGTGACAAAAAGTCGTGTCATTTTCTTCTATCGCTTGCTGCATTCAAGAATCAAGTTTAAACAAAAGTTTATGCTACAAGACCAAACATTGAAAAGTTAGGAAATCCACAAGTAAAGGCTAGTTTTTGAAATAGTTCCTCTTTCTCAGAGATCTGTCTATCCAGCAGACAATAAAGTGGGATGTGGCAGAGCCTAGGGAAGAAAAAATTATAATCACTTCTTTGTTTCTCAGTCTGACAAAAATGTTAATCATATGAAATCTTTCCAACTCACACATTGTGGACAATGGTGCTGGAATCTGAATTCCAGAAGTTTGTCACCTGAGACAAGGGAAAAATCAACATTGATTGTGGATCCCCTGCTATGGGGAATAAGGGACTTACACTGCCTGTGACATCCCAGTTATTTAGTAAGTAGCAGAAGAACCCTGAAAAACAGAAATCCTGAGTCATATCCCAGGTTCTAGATTACACATTTTAGTGTCTATAGACCTTTTACGTTCTTTTCTAATCTGTCATATTCCACCCTTCTCTTTGCCTCTGCACAAGCTGTTTTCACCTCTCTTCCTAATTTTTTTGTTTCTACTGCCTGACCTTGTTCATGACCTCTTCTAGTGCCTGTTGCCACCTTCTTCAGATCGTAAGGCCTGCAGGTACCTGCCCCTGTCCGAGCTCTGCTCCCCACTCAGACTTTCATTTGAAATAACCTGTCCTTCTTCAAAATGCCCTGAAGTGACGCAGATGGCAATGAAGGAGGAATGAGAGCAGAAAAAAAGTCAGTCTTCTTGCTCTCGCTTCTAGAGTTACTGAGGCACATAAGATGAACAATTATAGGGAATGACATGCTTAGCTCTGCTCAGAGATTGCCAGCCTTGGCAACTGTTACAGCTGAACCCAGGACAAACATGCACACTACAGATGAAATCTACAAATAATTAAATTATAAAATATTATATCAAGAATACCCAGTGACAACTCTGCCAAATGGGTGTGTATTTTTACAGGGAAAGCAAAAAAACCCAAGCTTCTTACTGGTCTCAAGATACCCTCTTTCCTAAATTTACATCATTTTCTTTAAAGCAGTTTATTCGCTAAGGTCACACAGATTTTTAACATTACCAAACCAAATCATTTCTCCCTATCATTCCTGGAAACAGTTAAACTATTTTGTTGAAGCTTTCTTTTTATATAAAAGCAAGATGCGCAGTGTGAGGCAGACATCAGTCATAAAAATTCATGTCTGAACGATTACATCTAACAATACGAAACACACCGGAATCTTACATAAGAAAATGTTATCCATCTTTAAATAGGGATCTCATTTCCAGCTCCATCTGTAGCATATATATACATACAACTGTTCAGTTTTGAGTGTTATCTATTTTTAACCATCTGCTAGTATTGTTATTTCCCATGCATTTCAAATATTCTGCTTACCTGCGTTTGCAAGTAATCACATCAAATACATGATCTGTTTCTCATGTTAAATTCCCATTAAACTCATAGGGCCAAATTGCTCTTAGTAAATTCACCAGCATCTTTTGAATAACATCATTGACTATTTTCACTTAAGATATACTTAATATTCAAGTTAAAATGTAAATGATCTTAGAGTTCTGAGATGAAAATGGCTTGAACATCTTATGGTTCTCCAGGTTCCTCTTCAAGGTTGATCTTTAACGCACTTGTTGAAATCCTGCTGTGCATAGTTATTTACCACTGCAAAGCCTGATTTGTTGATAATTTAGGGGAAAAAAACTCAAACATATTTAGAAAGTCTTTTTTCCCAAATTACTATGAAGTCTATCCCACTCTCTTTATACATGGCAATAAACTGAATAGTTGGATAAAGAATATCTTCATTGTTTTATCTTAAGATTTGGGTTTCCTTTCAAGAGATTCGTGTAGGAGATGCTTACAGGGTATAATAGCAGTTGCATGCATAAATCTTAAATGAATTGATGTAAAGCCTAACCTCATCATGGTTTATCTATCATATCTCTAAATGTGTTTACATTCTTAGATAAAGGCAACCGTATTCCCTTAAAGTCAATTCATAGATCCTTCTGTATTGATTCATGGATTATTAACATATTTGAAGAGATTAACATGTTTAACGTGTAATTCTGTAGAGCTACAGTAACATGATGTCACATTTTCAAGGTAAAATATTTTTTATAAATATATAGCTCTCCTTTAACCTGGGCACTGCCAACATTATATTGCAAGTTGATAGCTGAGTCTCAGGATGTAGACAAATCCCGGTTGAACATAACAGAGCTCTGATTTTGGTAGAAATGTGGTTTCCTCCTTCTCTCTCCTGTGTATAAATACACCACATTTCTCTTGAGAGTGTTCTAAATATTAGGTATGTACTTTCCCAGCTTCAGTGTTGGTCACAGGATTTGCCCTTCTTTACTCCCTACATCAACTAATTGCTGTGGTGGCTGAGTCTGTCTGACAAGAAGCAAAAAGTCTTTCTCTGCTATCAGTACATGCTGTTCCAGAAATATCTGATGGCTTCAGCAAGTGAGGTGAAAAGAAGGTGGTTAGGCTAGGCTCCCAGCAGCCAGCACAGTCCCAACTCCTCCGTCTGACGCGGCCTAATATATTGAGTGTTCAGTTTGGTTGATGAGGTGTATACAAAAAATGCTGGATTCTTACAGATGATGGTAGATGGTAAGAGGTACTTACAGCACAAATTATTTTTATCTTTTTTTTTAAAAAATGTGGAAATAACATACATGAGGAGGTATGAGATCTCACACATTTCGTACCATTTGATTCCCAACACATCTTCCTTTTACTGTGCTTGTGCCTCGCACATTTGCAAGGCAGTGCTATTTTCTCTCTCTCTCTCTCTCCCCCCCCACCTCCTTCTCTCTTACATATGGGTCTTACATATGACCCACACACATCAAATGCAATTGCCTGACCTGATCTGTGATCTACTAACCAGCTGCATCTGGAATCACAGGCTGGGAGAGAAGCTATGGCACAGACCTGGAGATGGAAGAGTGCTTCACAGCACATTTCTACAAGAAAATCCTCAACCCCCCTGCTGCACTCCAGCTCAGGACAATAGCCTTCCTTGTCATATGCCCACTGTGCCTTGGAGGCATGACCATCACAGTCTTGCGCTCCAGAAGCACCTGGAATTTTGTCCTCCACTACGTGACCCAACTCAGGGAATCCTGTGTATTACAGTGTAAAAAAAAAAAAAAAAAATTGACAGTTTTTTTTGAAAAAAAGCATTTAACTTGTTTAGCCTTTAAATTCGAGCAGTTGGAAGTGTGGATAATGGCTGTGGAATCTTAATTTTGTCCTCTTATGAATATGCTTTTCAATTAAGTAATTTTTATATGACCACACTTTTTTCTGCTGAACTTCTCTTCATTCTGTATAAAGATGGATATCCATGATAACAATTTTCCACTAAAAAGATGACATTTCCCATATAACAATTCTTCTGTTTAATTGAACAGGCTTGCATTCAATCTGTGCATTTTAGATTTTGGATTTTAGATCTGACATTTTCTTTTATTCTCGTTAAAAACAAAACCAGCTAATTGACAATAGGAAAATATTGGAAACTGTTTTCTCAGTATTGATGAGTGACTTGACATATTTTAAAAGAGGCTGTTTCTCACAACTTATTTTTTACTGCATATTCATTATATACTTTTACACTATAATATTCCAGTGACAGTGTGATAATGGAAGAAGGTGACCGAAGTCATATTTCCCACTGACTCATACAGGCACCTAATGCATTTGTGCTTAATATTCTCAGGCATTACAGAAGGGATTAGAATAAAATAAAAGGAAAAAAGAATCAGAGACAAAACGTACAGATTTATCTGCTGTCCAGTCATTTCATTAGCTTGAAAACAAGTTTACTATGGATTTACTCTGTGACTTACTATCTTCAGAATCCCAAAACTACTCCATTAGTAATAATCAGCTTATATGCACACTACATTAAAATAACTTAAGGATGAATAGTTCAACTTTACCACTTTTTTTAGGACTGGATTCAATAACAGAAATTGGACTCAGCTGTATGGATTTTTCAAGGATATTATAGACCATATTTCCACAGACATTTTTATTGTTGCTAGTCTCCTAAAACATCCAAAAAGTTATGCTTTTAACTGAGTAGTTTCTTCTGTTTATAAGTTTGTGAATATTTTTTCCTGTTATGTCAGTTGCAGGACAATAGTTTCATTCTTGTTATTATAGATAAAAGTTTATTTGAATGCTACTTCTTGAGTATTTAACTCCCACTGAAGTCAGCTGTAGTAGAATTGTGTGTGTTTGTAATTCAGAAGGGGCTTTGCACAAAGGCGGTTCCGAGGATTCCACTATATAATTCTTTGTAAAAAAATATAAACAATTTATTTGTGATGGTCAACTTTCCAAATTCAGTATAAGAAAGTTAAATGATGTGTTCGTACATGTTCACCAATAGTATTCTGCAAGTCAAATGATTTATTATGAAAAAATTCAAAGGAGGTAGATTTTTATTCCTTCATTACCACATTTTGCAGCTCTAAGAATTTAAAAAAATGTATGTACGTGGCTTAATGAAATGAGACAATCTAGTTTACAGACGTTAAGACCGACTAAACATGGAGAAATTGAAATCTAATTATGAAGTCACTTTGCTGACAATAATATTTTAAAGCTAAGCGAGGTTTCAGTGTTTGACGGGAAATCTCATACATTTTTGGTTTTTTGGGGTTTTTTTTTTACTTCAAACCCCCAGGTCCTAGAGCTGAGTAATGAGGTAAGTATTCCACATTTCAATAGTTTATAAATGAAGCCCTCTCTCCCAGACTTTTAGTATAATATTTGTCATGAAAGAAGTTCAAAAATTAGAAGACAAAGGAAAAACCCACCAAAGAAAAAAAGAATAAAATCTCATTACCTGTAGAAACAGATAGAGCTGAGCACAACACCAGAGGTTTTGTGTTTGGGTTTGGTTTTTTATGCCAGAAGAAACATGTGATGAGAATAAGAGTCTTCCTACCTGGTGGAAGAGCAAGTGGGAAAAGAAAGAGGAAATAAATCCTGTAGCTTCTCCGTCACTCCTTCTCACTGCCCCATAGGTGCAACTGAGCCTCACCTCCACTTCGGCAGCTGCCTACCTGAGGACCCTGCCTGCAGGAGGACTGTGTCTGGAGCAGCCTTCTTCCTGGGCACAAAAGTCACCTCCTCTGTGTGCAGCTATCCATTAGGAAGTGCAAAAAGTGGCAAAATGTGGCTGAAATCTGCTCCCCCCACAGGCTCACACAACCCAAAGCTCAGGGAAAATAATGTCCATGTGCTGAAGCCTGCCTCTACGTGAAAGTCGCTGTGTCCCGTCTCTCACAGAGAGGTAAAGGGGAATGGGGGGTCTCTCCCTCTCCCCCTCCTGATGGAGCTGTGCAGAAAAAGGAGGTGAGGGACACGGCACCAGAGAGCGAGAGGCAGTGTGGGGGCATGGATGTGTTGCCTAGAGATTAAGTCACTCCGTTGGGAATACATTTCTGTCCCTGCTCCCAAGGTTTTGTGCTGGGTTTGTGCTGTGCTGTCACCAGCAGAAACAACTCCATCTCAGGTGCACGGAAGAAGGCAATGATGTCCACCTCCTGTGAGCAGCTGCTGTTTTAGGTCTGCTCAGGGAGCGTGTAGCAGACTGAGTCCTTCAAGGATGTGGGGTGGGGGCCTGCTGGGGTCAGCATCCCAAACACAGTTAGGCATAATCTCCTCACCTCTGGGAAGACTGAAACCTTTCCAGACATAAGGAAAGACAGCACGTGATTTCTCGGGTGAGTTTAAGGTCAAAAAAGAGCATGATCCTGAAACTGAGTGATCTCTAGGATAAGAAGCCGAGTAAGACTATCTCAAAGATAAGAATTAGAGTAAGACTTTTCTACTTCCTTTACATCTTGTCCCCTTCTTGAATATAGTTCTTAGCCCTTTCAAAAAGGTTGCAGGGAGGTCCTGATGCCTGAAGGCCTGTCCTTTCTGAAGACTTTTTTTTTCCCCAAAGAGCAACACAAAAACAAGGTACCACACTGAAGCCCGTATGGTTTACGATGTGAATCTGGAACATATGAAAAGCCCTCCACTCAGGGACCAGGTCCTAAAGTTCATCCAGACCTGTGGTAAACACCCATGATCCAGAGACACGATAACAGCTTTGCATATCTCTTGGTACCCATTTTAAAGCTTCTCTCTCTTTAAGACACACTGCAAATGTTTTAACTATCAGGTTCATCCAAAGTCACAGCTGAAATAAGAAATATGCCTGTATTAAAGTGTATGAAAATCCCTTCCACTTCCTTGAAATGTGTGAGAGAAAGAAATGCTGCAAGATAATGCTCCCCCCCACCTCCCCCCTTTCTCTTGCAAAACTAGACCCAACAGATTTCTGCCAGAAAGGCAGTGGTGCACAGCGTGCCATTGAGATGGGTGCAGTGCTCCTCATCAAAATCAACGGGCTGCTCTGTGCCAGAACAATGTCCTGATGCGCCGGCAGCCAGCAGGAACCCATTTCCACGTGAGTCACCTACCAGACTGCAGGTGCTGGAGGCCTATGGAAAGTTGAATCCTAGCCACTAACAGCTAATGTAATCATGTTGCTTGCTCAGATCTCCTGCTGATAAACGCACCCAGTTACTCCTAACTGTCTCCCTTACAAAATAACACCTTCCAGGACACCTACCTCTTCAATAGTTTTTAACCACGCTGCAGCTGCACAAGAAAATCCATTCATCAATTATAAATCAATTGAGGAAGAGAAATCTGCAGCTCGCTTGGTTGCCCTTGTTGTCCCTGCAACTCACTGATACAGCTATAGAAACTTTCCAGCCTTCCAGGTCTGATTATTTATTTATTTACGTTATTATTATTGTTGTTGTTATATTGATAAAACAATAAGAAGAATTATTATAATAATTCAGGACCTGAACCAATCATTCCTTCCTTTGCAGAAAATAACTGCAGCAGTAATCCACTGGCAGAGTGATCTTCCCTCTGGTGGGAGAAGGAGAGAGAGGAAGAGAGAAAGGGATTGTTTTGTGAGAGAGAGAGAAAAAATTATTGTTTTGTGTTCCACAAAAGGCAGTGCAAATATGGTGGGCCAGATGCAGTCTGTAGCTACAGCCCTCCACTCTGATTGCAGGAGACTTCTTTAAATAGGTAGCTATGCCCAAGAAAGAGCTCTGCTCCTCCTTGCCTGTTAACGCTGTCAGTTCCAAGCCCTCTCCTTCCAAGCGAAGATTTGCATTATGCGAGGCTGCTTTTAACAAGGAAAGCGTTTGCAAAAGTTGATTTCAGAGAGCTTGTTACTCGGCGGTGAAGTTAAAAAAACCACCAAACGCAACTGCCTGGATAAGGACGAGTGAAGGCAGGCTGGAAATGTTAGAAAGACTGGAAAGGACTTTGGGAAATAATAGCTGTATTTTCGATAACTGGGAATGGGGACGGGGGGGAGGAGGAGGTTGGAGGATTACTATATCAAAGGCTGGGGAAAATATAATAATAACAACAACAATAACAGCAACAACTCCGGGGGGGGTAGGGGAATTTTTTTGCCCTCCCCTGCTGAAGCAGTTTTGCAGATTTTTTTTTCTCTCTTATTAAATTAATCACTGTGAATATCACGGCATGCTAGTATTTCTGGAGCTAAACGAGTAGCAGGACAACTGGATATTTCACTCTTTTTTTGGTGTTGAGTGTGCCGAGGTGACTAAATTTGCCTTGTTGAGCCTTGTAAAATCCTGACTTAATCATGTAAACTTCTGTGTAAGCAAAATAGACGAAACTTCAAAGGGTCAAAAACCCTTTAGGGATTTGCAAGGAGACGCCAGCAATAGATCCTAATCTGCCTCCAGAATCCTGGCTGTATTTGTCCAAGGAACTGGTACCAGCAAACTCTCGAAGGTAGAGATAGTGGGTTGATTCAGCCTTTATCCCCTTAGAGAGTATTGGCTTTGTGAGGCTCTAGGCAGCGCTTCAACGCCAGGGGATCTTGCCCAAACCCTCTAAAAATGAAGTACAGGAGTAATTTGAGATAATGACTTTGTAACAGGCTTGGGCAGACCTTGGACAGAAGTAGTGAGAGATGTTATCACCCCAGCATTCCTCTTAAAATGCAGTTTTTCCCCCTGCTTATTCCCAGTTAGTCAAAGCTACATTAACATTCCATCCAGGGCTGCTAAAGAGAATCTTAATTAGTCCTGATACTCTTGTGCAAGGGGTTTATTCATTGCACTCTTAACTAATGGTTGCTGTCAGAGTATTTTTTTTCCTTCTTTGGGTTCTTTGGGGATATCATGTTCTGCTGCAAAGCATGACAGAAATGTAATGTGCACGCAAAAAAAAAAAAAAAGCTTGCAGATCTGAAATCTTGAGACTGAGGCTGACTCCAGCCTTCTCTAATGGTGAGGCATTGCTAGGACTAATGAGAATAACTTCACCAACAGAAACATCCTTGCCTCTTGCTCATCTTAAATTTTTATGGTACACGCTCCCTTGCTCTTTTTTTTTTTTTTCCTCCCCCTCCCCCCGTGACAGAAAACAATACAAACTTGTTAGTGTTTTAAAGCAGTTCACGCAACTCCCACTAAATTTGCAGCCTTCTGTATTTTGCATTAGCCACCCATGGGTCGGTATTTAATGAGAGAGTCTGTAGGTGGAGAATTAACAAGTTACTAAACGGCCGGTTGCTCCGGCAGGAACGTTTTTCTCTGCGTTACATCGTATTTGTAACCCCGCTTTGCAGTCATTCCTCCCTCTGACACACACAAACACACACAGACCCCCCTCACATACACACACACACTCACACCCCGTTTACACGCATACACGGGTCTCTCCCCCGCAACTTGCCGAGCCGGAGTGGCTCCGGTGCCAGCGAGGCGCCTATCCGCGTTCTGTACACATTTGACGTGAGCATCCCTCAAGGCTATTTGCGGCTCGGGGCTGAATCATGACAACGAACAGCCACGACAGACCCCACTAAAGCCAAGGAGAGGGGCAAGCAGGGACGCCTTACCATCCCTGCTGCCCTGAGGCGGCCGCTCCTTTCACCAGCCGCGCCAGAAAGGCGTTATTTGCCTGTAAATCTACGTTCAGCTACACCGATCTCGGAAACAGATTTATCAGACTGTAAATTACCGTTTCTTTCTGTCAGGTTGGGGGAAGGAAATGAAGAGGAGACAACAAAACAAAAAGGTGGGGGGAAAGAAAGAAAGGTAGGGTTTTTTGGAAATAAGAGGTTACTTAGCTGTTGCTCACCCCTGTTAAAGGCTCCTTCCCATAAGCTTGCGTAACATTGATTACTCACAAAGAGTTCACAATAACTATCATGTAGCTAAACTAATTGAGACAATCATGCTAAGTTATAGTCAGTCTAAAAGGTACCATTGATGTGGTAATGCCTATAGAAAGTCAGACATGCGACTCACTACCATTTAATTGCTCCTTTAAACCTGTTATTACAATGTTAACTGGCTTAAGTATATATTGCTGCCTTTTATTGCCTTGATGTGACAAATTAAAACGTATACTCTGGAAGCGGCATTCATTTGCGGACGGAGTTGCAGGAAAAAGGGAGCCGGGCTATGTCAAACCTGTCAGGATGAATTAATTTTAAAACTTGCATTTTGCACTGCAATTCCCACTGCAGTTTTGTTGCACTGGGAAAACATTTTTATATATAAAGTATATTACTTTTATATGTAATACTATCTAAGTGTATTTCATCTCACGCAGATCTGCAGTAAAACGAGCCCCATTGCGCTAAAAACGAAAAGTGCTTTTGGCTCCGAGTGCTCGCCTGGCGCTAAATTAAGTGGAGGGCTGGAGGGAAGCAGGAAGGGGGATAGCGGTGGAGTTTCTACCTCGGCTCAACACCACTGGCCTATACGGGGGGTGTTGGTGGTGGAGGAAGGGGCTTTCCAGTGTTTCCCTCGCCCTTGGCGGCCAGGTCCAAGGCCCGGGGAGGAGGGGGTTACTCACGCCCCAAGACCCGGGAGCAAGGCGGCAGCCCCGCTCCCTGAGGGCTGCCCTTTTGCTGCTTTTCTTCATGAGGAAGCTCTACCTAGCTCCCGCAAGGAAGGAAAAAAATAAAATGTAATAATAATTTCTTACTTCCCCATCCCCAGGGCTGAGCCGTGCTCAGGATCGTTTAAACGCACAAGACTGAGCCTCTCCCGCCCCACATTGCGCTGAGCCGCTCCCCGCACATCCTACGCGGGCTGGGCGGGGGCTCCGCGGGCTCCAGGTAAAGCACCCCCTTCTCTTCCCTCCCTTTCCCTTCCCTGGGGCGATCGTGAAGGCATTGAGGACTCCCCCAAACAATAAATACTCAGCTTCTTCCTTCACCTTCTCTCTTCCGCCCTCCTCAGCTAGAGGGAAGATGTCAGGGGGTTAAAACGTCCCACTCGCCCTCTCCCTTGATCTCGGGGAGAGAAGTAAGGGTTGCTGGCACCTTTATGGGACTCAGACCTGCTGCGGCTGCGGAAAGCGTCGGCCCCCGCTAACTTTGATCGGCCTTATTCATCCCAGCTGGGCTCTATTTGTTTGTCATTTCGCCCTTTTTCCTCCCAGAATCGTTATTTATATTCTGAAAAGTGAAACGCGCAGCGATTTGACTTTACATGGACTCTTTTGCAAACGGGGGGAGACATCTCCCTCCTTCCCTTCCCCAAGAGGGGTTCTGCCAAAAGAGAGGGGAAAAAACTGTCTCAATCATTATCAAATCAGCTTTGGATTCATTACTCCAGAGCATTAACTAATTACCAGATCAGAGAGAAGAAAAAATAAATATTCTTTTAAATAACTGAAGGTAATTATAACCCTGTTGTTGACACTAACGATTAATAATTGATCAGAAGTTATACACAATAAATTGTCAATTTATCTCCCTATAAAAATGTACATACTTTTTTTTTTTTTTTTCCCTGGGCGATTTTTAAGAGCCTGAGCAGCGACAGTATCCACACGCAGCCGCCGCACAAGTAGCAGTAGGACTATTGTTGGGTTGGGTTTTTTTCCCTCCCAAATAATCTGGAGTATTTTGAAATCTCTCTTCACGGATGATCCAAATTCGGATGGAGCAGAAGTGACTTTCGCTGCCGGCCTGCGCTCCTGCCTTTCCAAGGAGGGCAAGGCCGGGGTGACAAGCCCTTCCCCCGCTTCACCCCCCTTTGTCTTTTCCTTTCAATCCCCAAATCCCGAGAGGAGCAAAATTAACAGTGCCCTCCCTCCGAGGCAGAGCGGCCGCGTCCCTCCGTCCCTTACTTATGCTCAGGGAAGATACAGCCGGCTCGGCCCGGATTGGATGTGAAAAGGTGACATTCCCCAGTGAGTCACGGTTAAGGGGGGGGTAGGGTCCAGATTGAGGGAGCCCGGCTGTCGGCTCGGTCAGGACGCTCACAGGTAAAACGCTCCCAGCAGCCCCGAGCTGCCAGCATGTCCTCCGCCGGTCGCGCCTTCCCTCTGTACTTTCAATAAAGACTCTGCTTCAGAGCCGCCGAGTAATAGCCAGGGATTAGATGCATGGGTGCTTTGAATATTCACCGAGGAGCCCTTTGTTTCTCAACTTTTTTTTTTTTTTGCCTCTCTTTTATTTCTTTAGAAGGCGGAAACATACCCAAGTTATTAGTTACTGGATTAAAAACAAAGGGATGAACATCATATTACTTAATAGGCAGTATTACTGTTAATAGCAATATTTTTTTACCATCATTATACAATTCCTACAATAGAATGGCTCTTTTAGACTACCTGGTTCGTGAGAAGTTTGCGCAAGCATCCGAGAAATGTCTGAATGCAGAAGGCAACGAATCTACCTATATGTAAAGTCTGCCTTTTTCTTTTCTTTTCTATTTTTTTTCCTCCTCTTTTCTTTTTTTCTTTCCCCAAAAGTTAATAAACAATAAGATATTCCCGGTATTGATTACATCCCTACCACGGTTCCTCAGCGGCGTGGTGAGTCTGAACCGCCTTTAAGTGAGATGTAACGTGACGGAGGCAGAAACTTTTAGTGTTAAGAAGGGTTGGGGCTTTTTTTTCCCCTGTGAGATTGGGCACGAAGGAGCCGGGCCGGACAGGGCCAAGCCGAGCCGCTCAGGGCTGCCCGGCCCGCTCCCACTCCTCGCAACAGGGCTCCCACCCCCTCCATCGGGAGCTTATTGATGGCCCATTAGGGAGGTGGGTGCCGCCAGGTAGGGCTAAATCAGACGCTGCACCTTGCAATTTGATGGTGGTGGTTTTGTTGCTGTTTCTCCCCTCTCCGCATCCTCCCTGTGGGAAACACAGGCGCCCATCGAGATTAGTAGTAACTTTCCCCTCATCCGGGCCGGTTCGCCTCCAGCCGGGAGCTGGTGTTCAGCAGAAATTCCCGCATCTGTCTGTCTGTCCGCTGCTGGCCTGGGCTGCGTGTTACCTCCGTCCCCATCCCTTCCCCCAGTCTTCAGCTAGACAAAGGTGGGCTACGATTTTTTTCTGCTCTCCAGGGCAGTTGGTGAGCAGCTTTCCTGAAACAATAACTCTTTTATTGAGAACAAATGTTGACATTTGCAGGGAGTGAGGAAAAAAGCAGCCCAGGAAGTGCAAAGTGGAAAGCGACCCTCTTCCTATTTGACGACACCGCCAACTCCTCCGGGATCCCACCTGAGATTAAAGCCTGAATTTCAATAAATCAGCTCTAATGAAACCTCTGGCCTCAAAGAGGGGAGGGTTTGTCTTTCCCGCTCCGAAACGAGCACAGAAACGAGAGAAGGGGGTGGGGGAGAGAGTAAATATAGAAAGTGGTGTGGGGTTTTAATCCCAAAGGGCTGATTAGCATCGTTATGAAACAAACCGTACACCAAGTGATGTATTTTATCGTTCATCCCTCTTTCTCGCTATACTGAAATTGTCACATTGTTTGTGCCAACAATCTTGCAAGGCTACACTTTCCTCCTGCTTTCAATTTTGATTATTAAATCGCAAATGACGTTGAATATGCAGTTCTTGCCCATTAATTTCTGTTTTAAAAAAGCACGTTTATTTGCCAGATCGTTAGGGTGTCGCCCATCTGCATCCATGAACCGTTCGTGAATATCTCAGAGGATGAGAGAAGTCCACTGGATTTTACATACATAGTGAATAGTTAAAAGCGAGTTTTCCAAGTCTTTCTACTTTTCTTTCCAGAAAGAAATCCAGGTCTAAATACTAGCAAGGGTGGGTAAATTATGGAAATCTTTTATAAGTCTTTGGGCGTATAAACATCAAAGGAATGTCGTTAGCCTTTTTTAATCTCTGCCACAGCTTTTGGTTTTTACCAATGGAAATGTGTGCGTTGTGTCCAACAGAGACCTGGAACATAAAACGTGGGTGGTGGGGGTGGATGGGGGGGTAGGAGCAAGAGGTGGAAAAAGAAAATTCAGGCATCTCCCCCGACATAAAAAGTCCCTCCATAAAATCTTCCTCAAGTGCACAGTAAAGGCGGCCAAGGAAGATTACCGTAAATGTTTGCATCTACATCATATACGAAATTGGAGGGGAAAAGCTGAAATATTTCTTAGCTGTTTCTCTAATTGTACTACACACTGCACGCTGATACCAATGCAGTTTACCTCAATGAAAAACAGGATGTTACAGGAGCAGAGAAGCAACATTCTACAAACAACATAAGAAGATGAGTAGGCCTCCAGCTGCAAAGATCTTCAGTGTTTTCTATTTAGCTAGATGACTTCTAGAGTTTTCCAGAATTACAATATTAATTTCTGCCCTATCAGCTGAAAATCACATATATTTTTTTCAGCCAGTTGGTAATCTGTATAGGGGTAAAATATGAAGGGCGCAGGTGGGGGGTGTGCAGGCGAAGATGGATCACGGGAATTGTGTGTATGTATTTAAGAAAACCAGCTTCCTTTCCCCCTATTTAATACAATCGCAACATATTTCCTGACTCCAGACCAGCACGGCTCTTTATCCAGTTAACATTCCCAGGGCTGATGCCTGAAGTATCTAAGATCACTTTCAAATGCCCTTTCTAACAAGACCTGAGCAAGAGGCCACTAATTTTCACTGAACAAAAAGCCACTGGAGAGAGATCCGTTTGTCAATATCAACTGGTCCAGCAATTTCCCATCTTCAGACACATCGGCCTATCTGAGCTGGCAGATGTTTAGACAAGATTTTATAAATTGCTCAATATCAGACCATAATGAACCCCAACTGACCATTCCAAAGCAGCTAAAAGCATTCAGGATCTCCCCTGCTGGGATCTAATAATGCTCTCACGCTGGAACATTATTAATCATGGAATAAAATAGATGAGCCTCTTGAAAAATCAGTGTATGATTGATTAAAGGGCAATCCAAGAAGCTATTATTCTTGTTTTATAACTGTACGTTATATTCATTCAATTTATCTTTTGAGGAAAATAAATGATTGTTCATTTCTTTTCTGAAATTATATCATATGAAGATTCCCATTATTTTACTAAAATTTCAACTGATTAGTTAGCTGATTTTATGAGCCCAATCAAAGTGGATTTCCAATACGAATGTAAAGATACAGTTTACGGATACAAGGAAAAAAAGGGGGAAAATAATAAAAAACAGGAATTGGACTTTTATATCTTCCTTCTCCCTGCCCCTTTTTGCGTATTTTAGCCAGAAGCAGAAACAAATAAATTAGAAATAAACCATAGCTGGTTATAAATCTTTTTTTTTTTTTTTCTTCTTAGAAATGGTGCAGTTAAAGAATTTTAACTCAAATAAAGAGCTACTTCACACCCAACATAGTTTATAAGAAACATGCATGTATTCACATCACTCTCCCTACGCATATGCATGTATATATACAAATACATATTTGCACACATGTGTATATTTAAAGCTTAAGTATAACGGAACAACCCAGAAGGAATTAATTAATGCAAAGCATATCTTTGCAACATATTTAAATTACTTACTCATTTTACGGTCTAAGGTCTACTAGTGAAATTACAACTTTCATAATTTTCTAAATAATAGATTGTTATTTGGGGGGAAATGAACGAAAACCACCATATTGTTGCAGACTAGTCTGTTTTTATTTACAATTAGAGATATAAATTAGTAAAGATTTCTCGTTAAACAACCAAAGATTGTATAACCATCAACGTTTCAAATAAAAACCAGGCAAAATTTATTTACAAAAAGTTCAGATTCCATTGCAATACAACTTGCATAAATTATTAGAAGCTTTATATCATTACAAAAATAAATATCAAATTTGTTTCCACTTTGTAAGGACTCAAGTTCTCCAATCACGTCTTTATTATCTCTACTGTATACATATTTTACAAATAAATTTTACAATAAATCCTATCACACCTATCGAATAGATACCGTGGCAATGAAGTGATCAATTCAAGATATCCTGAGAAAAACATATCTGTTTTCAAAAGTCACACATACATTGGGGAAACTAGACTATACCAGCAAACTCACGTATGTCCAACAAAATTCTGGTTTAATAATTAGATTCTGAAGATTTAATAGTGCTCTGTGGTCTTCTTTTATACAGTGGCACCAGATGTGATCCGGATTTAGAGATTTGTTACATTTATTAGCTCGGGGAGAGATGATGGCTTGCTGATTTTTTTCAAAGCAATTGTGACACCTACCTGTGGACCAAGGAAAAAGCCAGATCATCCAAAAATCCTTCAATCACACTCTAACACTATTAAACGGGGGAAAAGGAGAAGGAAAAAAAAAAAAAAAAGAGAGAGGGGAATTCTTACTAATCAAATTTCTTCTAACAAAAGAATTAGTTGAAAAAAATATCTGCAAGGCGAGGGGTTTTGTCGTTTATTTAGCCCTAAAGAGTGGAGGTGTGAAGAGTGCCACTGCTAGCCAGGCAAGAGGCAATCCACAGATAACATGCCCTGCTTAAGATGCATGTCGGTCTCTAATAATTGTCCCTTTTTATTTTAAATACACAGTCACTGCGGGAAGCTTCACTCCGAACCTACAGTTTTAGCACTACCACGTGAGCACAAGCACTTTGTTTTTAAACAAAAATGCCTTCAAAGATTCTTTTTTTTCCTAAAGCTTTCTTTCCATAACATTTAAATAGCCCTTACAGCTTTGCCTTACACAAGCAAAGAGCAGGCAAGGTGAGGGAACTGTCTAACTTGGCTTTCAAATTAAGACAAACCCGAGAAACAAAAGTTTTAATGAGAGGTTTACAAAACCAGAAGAAACGAGAGTCTTACTTCGTAATCAGGCTTTTCAGTAATGAAGCAAGAAATTAACGTTAAGCAAGTCTAGAGCTGTGCAGCATGTCTCAGACCTGGTGCCAAATGATCAGTGTAATAGAAAATGTTCTCACTTACTTGCGTTGCTGTGTGATTGCACTTCTATAGGTATGGTTGTACTCCTACTGTGCAGACTTCAGTGGGATCTGTCAAAATATAACCGTCAGTTAGTCACAGGACACAGCCAGCTAACTAGATTATACAGTGTGTGTAGATCCCAGCCTTCACTCGTAGCTAGGTCGCTTAAAAGGCTGGCCAGTATTTTATAATTACCCGTATCTCGAGTATTTTGTTACAGTAAGATGACAATCATATTAATGCAGAACTTTTCGGAGGGGAGGGGGAAGTAAAAAATGTCATGCTCCACGTAATTTCACGTCCAAGGTCAGCAATTATCTGAACTCAAAGCTGCAGAAACCCGTGAGAATACTGGAAACAAAGAAAGCAAAACCAGTTTGTCGAGGGGGGAAAAAAAAAAAGGGCAATGACACCAGTGCTCTCTGGGTATCTTTGTGTGCACTTTTTTCTTTTTTTTTTTTTTTAAAAAAAGACTTTTAAATGCCGCGTCTGCAGCCTCTGAGACTGAGCTAAAAGCGATCTTTTACGTTTCCTCTCGAGGTTCTTAGAGACAGGTACGATACGACGGCGACACGCCGGTTTTAATCCCCGGATCGTACTATTGCCCATCTTCCCTCGGCGGTGGCAGCGGTGACAGCGCGCCAGCTGATTTCTCCAGAGGAGGCTTCGGTATTTACAGCGCAGGAAGGACTTGTACGGGTCAGGGAAGGGGAGCCGGGCAGAAGGGGGAAGAAAGCGGCAAAACCAAGTCACCTACCTTTCTTAGAGTCATAACTAGAGGGCCTGTAATGTTGTTCTAGCTGGTTAGTGATCGTTTTCAAAGAGTCACTGCTCTGTTTGTGGACAGAGCTGGCGTTTAGGACAGTCTGACTTAGTCCCTCGTTTGAAGCCACTGCTGCGGAGTTGTATCGCAGGATTCCCTGGCTCTGGAGAGCGTTAAAGTTCCCATAGTTTGTATAATTGCTATAAAAAGGTGAGGTGTAATAAATATGCCTCCCCAGGAGGGAGGAGGGAGAGTAGGCAGCGCTGTGCGGAGCGGAGGCAGGGGTGGCCGAAGGGAGAGGCGCCGGCTGGCACCCTTGGCCCAGGGTCTGGCTCTTGAGGTCCGAGGTGGCGATTTCGGCCAGTGACCAGAGCTTGGGCTTGCTGGCAGGCGTCGGGGGCCCGGGCGAGGCGCGGCCGCCCAGCGCCGCCTTGCTGGCGCTGCGGGCGGCGTCGGCGTGCGGGTGGCCGAGGAGCGGGGCCTCCACGGCGGCCAGCGGCGAGGAGGTGACGGTCTTGGCCGGCGGGTCGCGCTCCCCGCCGCCACCGCCGTCGTCCTCCTCGATGTCCTCCTCTTCCTCCTCGTCCTCGTCGTCCTCCTCTTCTTCTATGTCCTCGTACTTCTCCTTGCACTCCGAGCCCGACTCGCAGAGGGGGTCGCCCGCTCGGCAGGGCAGCTTCTCGCCGTCCGACTCGGCGGAGCAGGAGTGGTCCGTCAGCGAGTCGACTTGCAAGCTGATCCCTGCAAGGATCCGCCGGGCACGGAAAGACGGAGTCAGTGCGGGGGACGGCAAAAAACACAGAGAAGGCGTAGAGGCGAGCATCGCCGCCACCACCACCGCGGCAGGCAGAGACGCTACCCGTCCCGGCCTGTTCCCTGCAGTCCCGTTTGGAGGGACATCCATCCCCATGGCTAGCACAGCTGTGGTACCCCCCACATGGCCCCGTCTGCCCCCTGCACGGCGCTGCCACCCTCCGCACCTCGCCCGCCCCGGCCACCGGCACTGCGCGGCGACAAGCGACCGGAGGGAGCAGCCGGAGGCGACGGGACGGGACACGATTTGGGCTCGCTTTTGTTAAACGCCGTCCCCCACCTACCCCCCTTTCCCGCTGCCCCGCTTCCCGGGAAAAGGCTACGGGACGCGAAGGGGCCACCCCGCCACGGCCGCAATCACCCCGCGCCCACCTTCGTCTTCCGCGGAGGTTTCGTTGCTCTCAGGCATCTTGTCGGGACTCTCCTCTTTACTCCTCGCCCCTTCGCCTTCGTCGTCGTCCTCGTCCTCACTCTTGTTCCGCGGGGCCCAGGTCATCTTGTTCTCCTTCTTGAGCCGCCGGCGGGCGTTGGCGAACCAGGTGGAGACCTGGGTGAGAGTCATCTTGGTGATGATGGCCAGCATGATCTTCTCGCCCTTGGTGGGGTAGGGGTTCTTGCGGTGCTCCTGTAGCCAGGCCTTCAGGGTGGCCGTGGCGTCGCGGGTGGCGTTTTTCCTGTACGCAGGGTCGTTGAGCTGGTAGGGGTAGGCAGGGCTGCCGTACGGGTGGTAGCTGATGGCTCCGGTCATCCCCGTCGTATGGGCGTCGTAGGGAGAGCCCTGGACAGAACAGAACGGTGAGGTTGGCAATTTGTTATTGCTGATAGCCATTAGTAAGTTGTCAAGGCGAGATCGGTGGTTATGTTTGTATTTTCCCGGGATGGTGTCTTGTATCCATATTCTATGAGGGGGAGAAGCGGCACCCAAAGGCCATTAAGTTGAGATCTCCCCCCCTCCTCTGCCCAGCACACAGACAGAGGCACACGCGCTTAAAATTGGCGATGTTTTAATCTTTCTGACTAATTTCAACTCCCTGTAATTGAATATTTCCCAATAAAATGTTTGAACCGCGTAGACATTTTAAAGGCCCTACAGGTAGTGTCTTGATATCTACATTTCTCTCAAAGGTTCAAAAGATGTTTCCCTTTTTGCTATAGAAAATACAACAAAGCCGCCACTTAGCAATTCACTGCACTAATGCATTGCAAATCCAATTTGCAAATCAGAAGATATGCACCGTTTCGAATTGTCCAAATGCGATGTAATTAGCATTTTAATTCGCCCTTTAAGGTTTAAACTGCACTTATTTAAGTCTGCATAATGAAAGAAAAGTTAAAGATATCGCTAAGGAACTCACTAACTTTCAGCACTTCTCTGAATCCCCCAGATCGGCTAGTCACAGGCGCAACATCACCCGATATACCTCGCACAGTTCGCAACCTCGCTGCAACTTCCAGCCACTCGCCTACTGCTTCTCAACAGGAAAACCAAGCAAGCGAGATCCTCAGATCGTTCATAACACTCCGAATAAAGACCGGATGACAATTTCTGCACCGAGTTTTACAGACAGAAAGCAAGTAGTTTCCCTGTCACTTTGCAGGGAGAGCGAACTACCCCTCTGCCATCCCCTCCCAGGATCTCGGCAGCGGCTCCAGGCTCAAATTCAGGGTACAGGTCTTTGTGTATACGGACTAGATATGTGTCTGACTCTGGGCGTGTGTGTTTATAAAACTATATAACCATCTAGACATGCAGCTTATTTATATAGTTTATGGTTTATTTATATAGTTTATGCACAGAATACACACACACGCAATCGCAAATGCTCCTTTTAACTAATAATAAGAAAGTGAAATCCGAAACTGCGGCCACCACAACCATCTTGGGCTTAAGCGAAGCTCACAGATCGCAAACAGATGCTCCTTTTCATTCCTAAAATCCAGTTAAACCATTAGCACAAAACACACTGAAAGTAAATAAAACCACACGGGGATAAAGCCAGCAGCGCCTGTAAACACCGACTTAAAAAGAGAAGGGGAAAAGAGACAGAAAGAGACAGAAGGGGGGGGAGGGAGAGAAAAAGAGAAACCCTCCGCTATACTACCACAGCGAAAAATAAGAAGGGAAAAAAAAAAACCATAGGAGAAAAAGCGGGGGGGGGGGGGGGGGAAGGGGGGGGAATGAAAGCACCCAACCTAACTGACTGAGACGATCCGTATTTCTTTACTCAGGGCGCCCGCCCAGCTACGCGAACCGCGGGACGAGCCCGGGTCCCAGGCCTGCCGGCACCACGCTCGGCTGGGGCGCGGAGTGGAGCGGTGCCCTGGCCCGCCGCTCCGCCCGGCTCGGCAAGGTTCAGCTCGGCCGGGCTGGGCGCGTCCCCGCCGGCTCCGGCCGGGCTGCGGAGCGGCGCGCAGCGCGGTGCGGTGCAGTGCGCGGCTGACGGCGGCAGCGCGGAGGCGGCGGCGGTGCGGGGCGCCCGGCTGTGCGGCGTGATGTCTGGGGCTGATGGTAAGTGTGTGAGGAGAGAGGCTGAAGATGATGAGGATGAGAATGCGGATGCTAATGAAGAAGGAGAGGGTTTCTCTTCGGTAGTTACCATGTAGGAGGGGAATCCCGTGGCGGGGTCTGTGGAGTACTGCAGAGGGCTGGTGAAGCCTGTGGCCGCCGCCTGGGCGGTGAAAGCTGCCGATCCCGGGTAAGGGCTGAACGCCGATCCCGACGAAGACCTGGCCAGCTCCTCGCTCCTGGGGGCCGCCAGCGCCGACGCCCCGTACGCCGGGCAGGAGTACAGAGCTAGCGAGCCGGGGGGCTGGTAGAGGTAACCCTGAGGATAGGACATGGCTTGCACTGGCGTGCACAGGAGCAGGGAGGGGGCGAGGGTGACCGGCCCTGCTGCTACCGCTGCTCCTGGCGCTGCTTTCGTGCTCTCCCTCTCCCTCCCTCTCTCCCGCCCGCCCGCCCTCTCTCTCTCTCCCTCTCTCCGGTTGGCTCTGTGCAGTTATGTAGAGAATCAGAATTGTTATATGCTCCCCCCCATGCGCACCCCGTCAGAATAAAAACAAACAGGAGGAAAGGAGGGGGGGGGGGGGGAAAAGAAAGAAAGAAAAAAAAAAAGAACACCCCCTAAAAAGGGAAATTAAATAGAGCAGTCAGATATCTAACCGGGAGGTGAAGGGCATCTGCGGGAGGTGGAGGAGGAGAGGGTTAATAAAAAGAGAAAGAGATGGAAAGGGAAAGAAACAGAAGGGGAAAGGGGAAGGGGGGGGGGAGAGACAGGGAGAGAGGGAGAGAGAGAAGCGAGCCCCCGAAATCAGAAAAGTGGCTGCTGCATATGAAGTTCTCCCCGCCAGCCAGCCAGCTCCCCCAGCGCCTGCGAGCCTGTATTTTGGGGGAAGTATAGAGTCTGAAGTGAAGAGTTGAGGGAAGGAGCACTCGAGTTTCTGAGGGACATTGGAAAACGGAGCTGTCCGTCACCGCCGCTCATCTGCATAGAGCGGCGGGCCCGCCCCCTCCCGCTCCGGCCCTGTCTCCTCCCGCGGCCGGCAGGCAGGCAAGGAAGCAACGAAGGCAGGCTTTGTAATGCAAGACAGCCTCTCCGGCTGCGAGCACGCTGCCGAAGCCAAACGATGATACTGTTCATCAGTATCTCTCCGGAACCGCGGAGCCATAAATACTCTTTCGCACACTCTTGATTACAGTCTCCCCCCTCCCCTATTTTCTCCCTCCTTCCCCCCCCGCCCCGCGCTTTCTATATCCACGCGGGAACAGAAAGAAATACGCATTATAAATGTGCTCATCCCTTCACGCAGGCACGTGCCATATGCACGCACGCGGATCTTAGACGCGCGTACCGGCCTGCGCGCGGGTGCGCAGGGCCCGGCTGGAGGGCGCGGGTCAGCGCGGAAAGGAGGAAGAGCACAGAACTGTGCGAGTGCCGCCCTGCATGGCAGGGAAGAACAGCAGTAACTGCTCAGATAAGCCGATCCAGGATCGCGCTGCTCCTGGCAGCGAGAGCTTTACAGTTTTGCAAGTTGTGACGAATAGTCAAGATCTAGTCATGGCGCATGTTTTCGCATGAAGGGGAAAAAGAAATCCCCTCATCTTTCTTTCATTTCTGCTACTCCTGATCTGCTGCGTGGAGAAGAGGCCTGGGTAACTCCTTCCGGGGGGCTATCTGACTCCCCCCTCCCTCTTTTCCTCCCCCTTTTGCAGTTCAGATAAATCTCCTGGAACACGGTCACGATGTAATTCATTTTCCCAATAACGTCATCTCTTCCTCTGTCCCCTTCCTTCTGCCCTGGCCACTATCAGCTTCTACCCACCACCAGCTCCGGATACGGTGGGCACGAGGCGCTGGCACGGCTCTTTTCTTCTTAGTGCAAACATAAACAAACACATAAACGTGCGCCTGCATATTTTTTTTAATAATTAGTATAGACGAACCCCTCAGCAACCGGCGGTGAACTGCCCACACCGATGCTCTGGCCTTCGCTTCCCGGGACGAGGCGAGGTGCCGGCGGGCCGCCCTGCTCTACCCGGCGGGCCAGTGTCCCGTGTCCTTCCTGCCTCCCTGCGCTAACCCCCCCAGCCCCAGGGCACAGCATGGGGCTCTGCCCACCCCACCGAGCCGCTGCCCGCGGGACGGAAGCGCGCTAGGCCGCTCCGAGTCCCCCGGCCCGCACCTGCGGCCCACAAGGCTGCTCCGGCAGGACCGGGGCGCAGGTGGGGACGGGGCAGCCGGGCTGGAGGCAACCGCGCTCCCCTCAAGCCCTTCACCTGCCACCCTGCCAGATCACCAGCCCGGGACGAGCTGGAAACAACGACAGCAAAATTGTTTAGGAGCTCACACACACACACACCGGGAAAAAAGGGGGGTGGGGGTCAATAAAGGTTCATCAAACCGTGAGTTTTATTCTCCTAACATCTGTGAGTGAGCACTTATCCCTTCTTTAAGGAAATGAAGTAGCCTGACGTTTACGGCCGACTTCCCCAGGTAATTTCGGTTAGGTAGGCAGGATGGGAAAAACGCGCCTGGTGAGGCACGGCGGGGAATCGTCTCGGGGAATCGACGGGAAGGGAGAAGGCTGTAGCTGGAGAACTGCGAGTTAGCAGGGCAGACTATTGTTAACCAATTAAACATGCAGCTAATAATAATAAAAATAATTAGAAAAATAGACTTCGAGAAGCCGTTTCAATCGCCTCGCGGACACCGCGGGGAAAATGCCATATTGAAAGTACGGTCAAGTATCGAGATGCACATATTGTCTGAAGCAATCCAAGCTTTACATTTTCTTTTTCAATCTGATTTTTTTTTTTTTTTAATTTCTTTCGCTTCCTCTCATCCTCTTCTGCGAAACCCACATACCAGTTTACCCCTGCCCCTGCACGCAGCAGTGGAGATCTGGCCACCAGACATACCGGATTAATCCCTACCCAGATCTATCAGCTGGCCTGTAGAAGAGGCAATCCTTTAAAAAAGCAGGTGAGGGGGAGGAGGTTAACACCAACAGGTATTTCTTGTCATTAACTCCCGACTTCCTGATAAGAGAGTGATAAACAACGGGTAAACTTAGTGCAACAGATTACAGAAAAGACATTTGCTTCCCTGCTTGGTGATTAATGCGCATATATTAAATAAAAATAGGAACTCTAAAACCAAGAGCTTTATATAAAACACATTCATATTTCAGTAGTTCTATGGAATAATCGATATCATGCGATTACATATGAATAGTCAATTCCTGTGTTTCGCAGACCGATTTCTAAGTATATGAGCTCTGCTTCTGGACGGAGCAGCAGCTGGAGAGCTGAGAATGCAAAATTAATTATAACATTATAAAGTCATACATGAATCTCTCTGAGCCAACCTGCATGCCTTGCAAAATGTGCTATACTCTCTGCATTTTCATTTGGGAAGCCAAGCCTGTTCTTTTCCAGCAGGAGTGGTTTAAGTAAGTGTTTATCTATGCGAATTGATTGCTTTTAGTTCCTCCTCTTTCATAATTAGTGGAACAATACAGATTGGGAATACAATGGCCGCTGTGTTTACATTATAACAAGGGATTAATGCTATTAAGTGAGTGTTACAGTTATGACCTGGGAAGAGTGCTTAAATAAATACCGTGATCCCAGGAGAATTGATACAATTCAGTTCAGACCGTGTGTAGATACGCACAGACACACACGCACACACAAGAGAGACACAAATCTCTGTACATACCTACACGCCTGTACATATGTTATACACGCAAGGCATACGTGCTCATCCGTGTCAAATGTAGGTGTTGCTTTTTTCTTCCATCTGCATGTGTTTCCTCTATGAAAATACATTTTTGTGATTTCAGTAGGAGGAATGTTTCAACCGGGAACATCGCTCCCTTTCCCCCAAACACAAAGAGCAACAGATTATATTTCTGATGTTTTAATTTGTGCAGTCCAAAAATATTGTTTTATGTACAGAAACGGGGTTACTTTCACAATCAGAGATTAATAAAGTATTATCATTTCAAAAGACAAGTTCTTGCGTTGATTTGATTTGCATAATTTTTGTATGGCTTCAGAAAGACATGGATTTACCCACTGCAAGGAGACGATATGCATTTTATTACAAGTACACCACTAATTTGACTCTGCACAATGTGTAGAACGAGCAGCTTAGTGGGGTCATTTAAAAATAGCTGGAGGAGTCCTTGCGATAGACAAACCAGAAAACCGCGTCAATAACTTTTTTTTTAAAATAGCGGTCAGTGTATGCGGCCGGGTTTAACTTCTTCTCGGAGTTATCTCTCTTTGATTTGAATGCCTTTCGCGGGGAAGAGGTTTTTCATCTGCCTGGCTCCACTGCCGAAATCTAATTTTCCCATAGTACTGCCCGTTAGTAATAAAAAGCCATCTAACTTGCGCTGTTAAACAGTAGAATAGTATTACATGCGCTTTTTATTGATGTTAACTGTAGCAAATTAACATGCCTGCACAGAGACATTAAGACTTTACACACTGCGTTTTTATTTGAATAATCTATTCATTAGTTCAGCATTTACCTTCCCAGATTTTAAGCGGTGCTCTCGCTTTGTCTTCTTTAATTCATTTCGCTCCAGCACAGCTGAGAAGGTAGTCAACAGCTTTCCCCCCCGTTTTTCTCTCCCCCCTAGCCCCTTTTCATTGCCGTCCTGGGAGACAGGTTTTGCGGTTTGTCATTTATTAGCTACATCTCTTTGCATCAGTGACAGGGGCTGAAGTTTTCGGGCGAGTGAAGTTGAAAGCCACGTCTGTGGGAACCACGCTCCTGCCCACCCGCCGCTGCTGCCCGGCGGCCACTCACTCGGGTCCCCGCTCTATGCAGTTTTACTCAGGTAAAAGACCGCGAAAAAAAGAAAGAAAGAAAGAAGGAAGGAAGGGAAGAAACACATATAAATACACATCTTCTTGGAGAGAAGAAGCGACTTCCCCGGCCGGGAGGGCTGGCTGTGGCCCGGCTAGGAGCACACGCCGATCGCCCACACAATGCCCGTTGCCCAATTGTCATGACACCGGTCACAGTAACTTTTTAAGCAGAGCGAAGTGGAGCTTGGTGGGGTTTGGAGATGTAACACAATGCGCAGCAGAAAGAGTTTCCTGTGACATAACCACGCAATGGTCTGGGAATGCTTTCTCCTTTCTCTCATGAAATGGGGGATCGCCACCATCTCCCGGAGACAACGATGGGAAATAATAGACTATTGTATTTAAAAATAACAAATGACACACGCACACTGTGCAAGCAGAGTTGTCCAGTTTTCTAGTAAGAGGAGCCCAGTTCGGGCTTCTTCTGGGCGAGGTGCTGTGCAGGAGCGACCTGTCCGAACGAGGGGAGGAGGGGAGGGCTGGGGGAGCCGCGGATCTGCTCTCAGGGGTAAAGCAAAAAGTGGAGAGGACAGTGAGGGAGAAAGGAAAAGAAAGAACTTTTCTTTTCCCATCTTCAGGATAAGATCGTTAGTTCGACCTGCGTGTGGGAGGGGGCGCTGTGGCGATGGATTCTCCATCCAGCGCTCTCCAGCACTGGCGGCGGGATTGTTCATGAAAGCTCCTTCCCTGCGGTTTCTTTTCATATTTCAGGCATTACTTTTATTAACAATGTTATCTAACTGTCGCCCCGTCATACCTGCGCTAAAAGGTGGACCGTTCGCATGAGTTATGGTCCATTCTTTTCCCCTTATCCTCCCCCCCCCCCCCCCCTTTTTCAGTTCGGTAAAAGCGTAATAGGGTATTTCATTTTCAAAATACAGTGCAGGAAGGGTCTGCCCAGGGGAGCGCTGGGAATTTAGCCGACTCTCTATAACACGCAAACGCAGACAAATAGACACATATGAAACATAGCCCTTGTTTGCAGTTTCTTTTTTTTATTATTATTATTTTTTTAAACTCCTCTTCCCTCCCTCCTCCCTCCCCCTCCCCCCGAGTTGTGACTTCGACATTTTGCACTAATAAGGGGCCATGTCTTTCCGAGGATTTAGCTCTCCTCCCCTTCTCTTTTGGGACGTTATTGGGGGCTAAGTTTAAAAAGAAAAGAAAACTAAAGCGGATCTCTAAATGCAGATCTGAGGCTTAGAAAAGTTGCTTCCCATATGTCACACAGTAATTAAGAGTCTTAGTCATTTTCTGCTTAGGGAAGTATAAGCAAATACGTACCCGTAAGTATAGGATAAAAGACCTCCAAAGCTTCCCCGGAGGCTGCTATTTTCACCTGAAAGGTGGGTAGTGGTTCTCAGGGCGAGAACAGGTGTACGATCCACAAGTAGGATACTTCCTCCTTCTGGAGGGGGAAAAGGGGGGAATAAAGAAGAATAAATTAAATCAGTGTATCTGGTTTCTGAACGAGACGCCGAGCAGCGAGGCGGTGGAGGCAGGCAGGGGCAGGGAGGTCCCGTCGCTCGCTCCGAAGGGCCCGCCGCCGCCGCCTCCGCGCCCCCCCCGCCGCCTGCCTCGCGCAGCGCCCCGCGCTCTCCCGCTGAGCCTCGCGGAGCGGCCTACGCGGTCGGCCGCCGCCCGCGCGGAGCCACCGCCGGTGATTGCAGCGCCTCGAGCGGGTTTCGGTGCGAGCGGCACCGAGCTGCCCTCGTCGGGCTAAGCCGAGGACAGGCGGGAGGAAGGGCTGCCCCCAGGGAGGGGAAGGGCTGGCTGGGGGGGTCAGACGGGGCCCAGCCCCCCCCCTCCTCCCCGCCCGGCATGGTGCAGGGGGAAGAAGCGCTCCCCATCCCCCATCTCCGGCTCCGCCGGAGCCAGGCAGCCGCAGCACGTCTTTGCCTCTGGATTCTGTCCTCGGCCAGCGCGTCTCGGACAGGCTGCCTCAGCGTCAGTGGCAGCCTGGATCCCCTCACCGCCTGGGACACTCGCAAAGCGGGTGATGGACACAGTAAAGGAAAAGTGGGACGATTTAACTGAAGGGTTGCTTTATTTTAAGGGCTCACGTTAAAATTGATTCTTCCGCCGCAGTCGACAAATAGGTTTGGGCACTTTGGTAGGCAGGCTTCTGGGAGTGCTTCACCCGTGGTGGATGTGTTCTCCCACTGGTTCTTTCTCACAGTTATGCCAGGTTTAAAATTGTTCTAGGCAGTTTTGAAGTCACTCTGCCAGACCTTTTCCCCTTCTTGTGATTGCCATCATCTGTTTGATCACCGCTTTTAACACTAGAGAGCACCTGCTCACCTGCTTTGTGCTTTTCTCTCATTCATTCATACATTCATTCACCTCCGTGTGTGTATCTGTGTACGTGCATCCTTCACTTGTAGACCCAGAAACACCTTTCTAGATCAAGCTTACCCCCACTCCCAAACCAGAAAGTCCTACTCTCTCCAATAAATAACCTTCCTGAACAACGACACCCTTTCGTATCCATTTAGAACCAGGTAGTTTCCTTTCTCAGAACAGTCAGTTATCCCCGCTGTATGTTAAAGAGTCACTCGAGGTGATGGTATATTCCCAGAAGTAGACTGGAAAAAGACAGAAAAACTGTAGTCATACTCAGGAAAACTATTATACGTTCATGTGTACAGGGATACCAAGAGTTATTTAAAAAAAATTACTTAAGATTGGTGCAGCATAGTTCACAAGCATTCAGGTCGCTTTATAATAATTTTACATTTTGTTCCATTAATGGGCAGAGTTAAGAGTAATTGAAGTTCTTCCCTTAAATTGATAATTCCTCCATCAGTGTTGAACTTTCAGCGTTCCTTACATTTAGTGCAGAATTATTACCTTTTTTTTTTCTTTATTCTTTACCTTCAAACTTTACTCCGAGTTAGAATCTTTGAATTTGGGGAGATTTTTCATAATACTAATCCTTCATATATAAATGATAAACAAGAAAATGCCCAAATATGACTTTGAATATTGTTATGAGCTAAACCAATATGACACTATTTCTAACTTGGTAAAAACATGCTATCTAGGTTTACTGATACGGTCTCACTGCTGTTCCTGGCTTTGTAGCAATGCTGGAGTAGACTGCCAGTTGAACCAACTGTACAGCTTTCCTTCACATAGCTTAAAGGAAGAGCAGGCAGACTGTGGCCCCTAGCTTTTCAACCTGTGCAGATTTTAAGACACTTCTGTCTGGGAATGGCTGGTGGTCTCTTTGCCAGTGAGAAGCCTAAACATGTACACATTTTGCCTCATACATGTGACTCATTTCCATCAGCAGGAACACCAAATGAAAACTAGCTGAAGAGTTATGCTTTGATTCCTTCTGATCTCAATATGGTTTTAAGAATGACATAAACTGTTGACTTTGCTATGTGTTTGGCTACACTCCTCACAACAGTGGGATCCTGTTGTAGCTGAAATACTTTGTATTTCAAAGTATTTGAAATACTGGCTGGCTCTTCACTCTGTGGAAGGTTTGGAGAGCTTGTATTTTTCGCTACTAGTAAAACATCTGGGGGGAAAAAAGCTTGATAGAGGTCTTCTAAAAGACCTATGTTAAACTAACACCAACACAAAGCAATCAACAGATTTTCTTCAGTATTCAGAAAGACATTTTATGGTTGAAGTGTAGGTTCCAGGAGTTTAAAAGAACAAATCTCTTCATTCTTATCAAAAGACAATGAATTTCGCTTTATGCAGCTCAGCCTTAAAACACATGACCTTTTAATGTATCTCTAAAAGCCAAGTAGTGAAATAATCCTTTTTTTCTTTTCTTGGATGTTCCCCAATTGCTAAACAGTGAAGTCCTAGAAGGTCGTGACTCTTCTGCATTTTTGAACACGGATTTCTTGAAACTGTTGAGAATTGTGTGATGTCATTATCTCAAACACCAGAGGTACACAATGTTTAAATTTTATTTCTCATGCAAATACACTGCTTGACTTTTTCATCTGAGACCCATTTGGTGAAATCCTTGTACATGAAAGATAGGAAGTGATAAGGATGGGAAGAAAATAAACCTGATTAACCTGCAGCCTCCACTATGACATTTTGCCTCAAATAATTCTATCCTGGGATCATCACAATTTCTATAGTGTTCTGGTCTTTTAGTTTTTTAAGGCCGTTGGCTTCTCAAATTAGAAGTTTCTCCCTTTCTCTCACTCTTTTGCTCCCCTGCTGCTACTCCCTTACCTTCTCATAGATGAGATTTTGTAGAAAGTAATGGTATGCCACACAGACGATGACTTGGGAATGGTGGACTTGCCTTTGTGACCTTCAGAAGGGAATAATCTCACGAAAAGAACTGTATGAACGGCTTCTTACTGTTTGTGCTTCAGTTCAATATTCAGACACATCAGGTATCTTCCACTATAGGTTTAGTGAGATTCTTTAGAAACTAATAAAACTTAATTATGTAAATCCACTGATTTAAGAAATTGTTCAGCGCCACTCTTTTAAGAATGTATAACAGGTTTTTGGTTTTTTACAAACACAGTTAGTACGATATATGCACTTGCACATCAGTTAATTTATGTGTTTTGTTTTCCCAAGGACAGGTAACCCAGAACAGGTACTTAGTTTCTAACACCTCTTGTGTTTCAGTTGAATTTATACACCTTATTAGATTTGTCAACACTGTCCACTGAAAATATTTCCATGAATGTATGAAGGGATAAAACATTAATTCTAACCCTTGTAAAAAAAATATGGGTTATAAAGGAATCTTTTCCTTAAATATGCTTGTTTCAAATACACAATTGAAAGAAGAAACAGTATGTTTAATGTGCCTTTTTTGTTGTTTTAATTGTTTGTGTTGTTTTTACCTGATTAATGGAATCATCTCTTTCAGCTGCCTTAATTGATTTTTGTTTAACAGATTTTTGTTTGCTTAAAGACGTTGTCCCACTAACGCTAGAAATTAATCTGAGACTTTTACTTTTATTAGTCTTTTTTTAGTCTTTCGTTTCCTCCCTTTCCCACTTTAGTTGGCCACTTACTGTCTAGCAGATTTACTTTTTTTAAAGTCACTACTCAGTATGAAACATGCAGGCCACGACTGCTTCTTAGTTTTTAAGCTCACAGTATTTTTTGTAGGAAAACTCAATGAAGTTAAAAAAATTCATTAATATTCAAGGTTACTCTTTAATATTATGTAGGAAATCAATACCAGGTACAGCAGAAAAGCATAGGTAGAAGGATAGCTCCTAACCTACACAGTAAACAGAGCACAGGATACAAATACTAGTGGGGAAGTAGAAATGCTAACAGACTTTTACAGATCTGTTAGCAAGCTTAGAAATATAAGTTATGTTTTTCAAGTGAAGACTTCCATTGTAAGTTAGGTCAAAAGAAAGATGACTAGCTCAGAAGAATCAAAGAAAATATTAATAGGTAAAGGGCGATGGAAGCAATCTACTTCTCCAGCCAAGAGGCAGCACCAAGAGCATAGGAGGACTGGGCTGGTATAGGGAAGCACAGAGTGTATCTGTGAGGTGAAACTTGATACAGAATGAGCCATGAGACAGTGAGCAAATTAGAGACATTCACTTGTCATATTTTTAATAATGAAGCTTTATACTAGTGACTGGATAATAAAGGAAGGATTCTGTGATGTTCCTCCCTGCCTTAACAAACAAAATAAAACCTTTGAACTTTAGAATCTAAGGTTGGATGAGAGTGAACTTTTCATGGACTGTGTTTCTGTCTCATAGAATCATAAAATCATATAGGTTGGAAAAGTCCTTCAAGATTATCAAATCCAACCATGTAACCAAATTCCAACCGTGTAACCATCCTCTCCCAAATCCACCATGCCTATATCTTGTGTTAATATTGTTGCTGACAGTTTGCTGTTCCCTCTTAAAGAGGCATAAAGACTTTTTGTTGGCATGGGAATAGATTCACCATTTCTACTGAAGGAGGACAGGGTGATAAATACCTCACTATAGAAGGTCATCAAATAAATATTGTCACTGTAATTACACTCAGACCTGACATCATTTAGCCTTATAGGAGAAGAAAATTCAGTAAAGCATATGAAAGCATCAAGAGTAAGATTTCTTTCTGCTACTTTATTTCCTTCATGCAGCATTTGTATTTTATTATTTTAATTCATTTGTCATATTTCATTATTGATATTTACAGCAAAGCTCTTCTAAATTAGTTCTTTAGAGTACTTTGGAGCTGATCACTTGATCTTTCTTGGTTATTTAAAACACAACTGGGGATCAACAACAACATGAGAGGAAATTCAGGTGAGGGATCAAAGTATCTTGTGAGAGTATAAAGGAAATGGTGATGATCCCCAGCCAGCCTGGATGACCAGAACCTCTAGGATGCACTGTGGAGTACACTTCCTCCACTGTAGATCCAGCCGTTGTGTAGCATACAGTGCCTCAGACACTTGGCTGATGGGTATACCGCCTGCAGACATGTAGAGGAGATCACAGAACTGCCATTTGAATAAGCTGGCTGGGGAAGTTGCTTTGATGACAGGTCAAAATCAGAATACCACAGAAGGGTAAATTCCTGTGGTTAAGATCTATTTGAAGAAGCTGCAGCAGCATCTTGGCCTTGAATTTAGGGAGTATTTTGGCATTGCTTCAAGAAGACTTCTGGGCCTAAAAGATATTACCAAAGACAGTGACATAACTAGAAGCATATACCTTATTTGCCTTGATGTGATTTGGGCTAGTAAGTATCTAAACCCCTGTTACAGCTGGTATTTGATAAAAGAAGTTTTTTCTTAAATGTTTGACTACCTAATGCCCTGATTAAGAACTTGGTTCCTAGACCTGCAACTATGAACAGCATAGAGCCTGAAAGCATGTAAAAAACAGGTCCCATGTCTTCGTCTCCACTGGAACTGCTATTATTTGAGCAAACGGATGGCCAAAATTGCTTTCTTTGAACCATGGGCAGAGTGTGCTCAGTTTTTGTTGACTTGGGAAAAAAAGGCCTTGGTCAAGTCATATCCCCTGTTGCATTCAGCTAGACTGCTGAAGCACCAAGAGTCCTACATCCTTGACAGGTAGAGCTGTACCACAAACCAGGTTCTTAAAACTGATCCATCACCTACTGGCAATGTAAGACAGCTGCTTTGCCATACTGTTACCTTTCAAATACTTGATTGCTGAGTTCTCTCTCAGTTTCTCTGCTGATCCATTTTTACTCCATATGTGATGACCTTCTGTCTGTAGCCCCTTCTTGGAAGAATTTCTTTGGGTTTACAGGAAAAGCCAATTTCCTTCATGTAGTGATACAATGGAAGTAAATGCAAACTAAGCTCTGAGAGGTGAGCAATAATAGAAAAAAATAGCATGCTGACTTTTGAAAATGAGAAATGAAAAATAAAATATTAGTCAAAAGGGTTCAAAAAGCAAGTAGAAGAAATCAGAATGAAATAGTTCTGCTCTCTCTCAGAGAACAGCTCTGCTGTAAATGGTATTTTACTGTAAAGGTTATTCTGAAAAATTCAGGGCTGAGAATTCTTACTTTAGCACCAAGAAAGTTGGTTGAAATGCTAATTAAAACCAGAATTATAAAAGACCCAGCTGAAAATAATATGATGGAGACAGATCACCATGGCTTCTGTAAAAGAAATCTGTGCCTCTGTAAGCTATTCACATTCTTTTAATTGTTGGGTGTGATAACAAAAGAGTGAATACAAGAAGATTGGAAGACATAATTTATTTGGACTTTTGCAAAAGATGACAAAATTCATCCTGTAAATCTCATGAATTAGCTAGGTTCAGTAAACAGATGTGGACTTTCTTATCAACAGCTCCATGCACTCATGAGGTCTTACTGTCCTCAGTGTGGCAAGAGCTAAGAAACTTAGAATAATTTTCAAATACTGCTTCACTTTTCTGATGGTACCCCAGCCAACAGAGCAAACTATTTAACATAGAGGTGCACCACTGATTTACACAATGACAGGGTAATTGTGCTGATATTATTTTTACCTAATTTTTATCGCTTTGATATATCTGGTTGTTCTTCTGAACAAAAATTACCTATTTTTTCATCCCTAAACAGTCCCTGTCTCTTCAATCTGTCATCATACAAGCTTTTTAAAGCCTAGAATAATTTTGTTCATCTGCCTCTGCTTTTGTTAGCAACTTCAGCAACTAATTATAATTTTGGGCAAAGAAAGTCTTTGTTCAAGATCCTCATTCTTTATACAACAGTGCCAGAACACCCAGAACACAAAACTTCCCAGAGCTGCTCCAGGAAAAAAAAAAAGTAAAATGGAGTCTTGGGTGACATGGTTTAGCGTGGTGTCCCTGCCCATGGAAAGGGGGTTGGAACTAGATGATCTTAAGGTCCTTTCCAACCCTAACTATGCTATGATTCTATGAAAGACCAAGCTTGGTATTCCTATAATGTTAAAAAGCCTTCAAAAGATCAAACTGAGAAAGACAAGGACAGAAAGAGAGAAGGAGAAGGAGAAGAAAGAAGAAGAGAAAGTAAGAAGGAGAAGGAAAGAGACAGCTTTCCAGTGAATTCTGTTTTTCTGATTAAAACAAAAAAAAAAAACCCAACCCCAAAACCCCCTAAAAAACCCCACAAACCCAAAAAGCATGATATTGTTTGATTTAACAAAAGGAAGATTTGTCCTCAAGAGAAACACTGAAAAAACCAGGAGTCCCCCATACGAATTGGTCAGCACCAGAGGACTCAGTCAATTAGGAACAGAGCAGATACTTTTTATCTCAGGGCCATCAAACTGATTTTACCTGGTTTATTTTCCACTATCCTGGTGCATAATAAACCTGACACATATTGACACACATGCACAATATTTTTCCCTATGACCTAGAATTGCACATACCTGGTACTTAGGAAGCCTGCATGGATTCAAAAGCAAGATAACTTTTTTCCTGAGGTGTGATACTAAAGCTAATAAACTCAGCTGACAGTTGGAGATGGGGCACCTGTATGGCACAGCAGCAGGCCGTATGGCTTAGCACTTCAGGTCAGCATTGGCTCAAGGCGCTCTTCCTCCAGCACAGTTTGATGTGCTTGTAGATTTCTGGGAGGTCTGGGAATGTGTGAAAATACTCTGTAGGCTCAGTTTGTCTTAAAGGCTGAAAGTTTTCCTTTTCTGCTTAACCTCTCAGATCTTCTTCTTGTTCAGGAGAGTCCGTAGCCTGCAAAGGGAGTGCATGTCCTTCACCCTGTCCTGAAAATACTTTTGTTTCTTATTTAAAGCCACTAGTAATGCTGCCTCTGGCTTTGTTTCCTCTCTAAATCCCAAATAGGAAACTTTTGTCTTGCCTATGAAAATCTATGGAACAAAACCTGCCAAAATATGTTTGGCCACTTTGAAACAAGCTTTTAAAATCACTGTATCTGAAGTTAACAGGTGAGATTCCCAGCTAGCATAATTCAGTTTACGAGTAGGGAGACAATTTCTGCTAGCAGAGACTTTGACCCATAATTTTCCTTGGGGAGGTATTTGTGCACAGATCACAAGATGTTCTGTCCTGGAATGTCTGGAACACAGGCATCTAAGAAGGACTGGGCAAAAGGGGGCAGAAGGAATGTAAAAGAAAATGTTAAATAATGAAGAGCAACAAAAAAAAACATTCATGGCATATCTGTTTTTAATTTTTATTCTTAACAGATCTGGATTTCTGGTAGGCTATTCTGGTTATGACTAAACTAACTCTTCGGGGGCACTTCTGGTTTCTATGGCCAGAAAAAGTTCAGCGCTTACATGCTTTTTTGCTCTTAATGTTTGCTCATTTGTGAAGCTGAGTGAAATTTTTCAGCCAATTTTTTTTTTTTTTTTTTTTTCAACAAAGGCAGAGATATGGCAAAACATTTTGCAAAATTATGTTAATTTTGTTGAGTGCTTTGCTTTGAAAAGAATCTTGTAATTTTCTGACAGAATCAAACGTTTCCTTTTGACATTTTTGTAAGTGAAGCATTTCAATTATTTAATTTGAAATGACATTCCATTTTGAAATTTCCTTTCCATTTTTTAAGAAAAACAGTTTTGAAAGGTTTGAACCCACATAAAATATTTTGGGTTGCATCAGTTTTGCAATGTTTCATGAAACTATAAAAAAAGAAAATTGTTTTCAATTTGATCCAAAACAAAACTTTTCTTTTTCTTTTTTTTTTAAACTACCAATGAACCAAAATCCATTTTTTGTCTTCTTCAACCTATTCACTTAAACTAAATAAAAATTATTAAGGAGATGTGAACTAACACAGTTTTCCTGATTTTTCATACACCTTTTAGAGGCGGTTTTATGCTACAGATGAAATTCAATTAACTGTTTCACAGAATTTCTATCATTCATGTATCTCTAGTGCTGAGCAGCAAAATTGGGGGTCATTTCTGGTTCCAAACCTTATGAGAGGACAGACAGGGCTTTAATGATGATCTAGACTTTTTCCTTACTGTGAACTCCCTGAAGAGACCAAAGGGTCTTTTAAACTCAAAAAGACAATTTGTACAGAATAGAAATGAAAATGTTTATAAATAAAGAAACATTTTCCCTCTATGCGAGGACAAAAAAAAAGAGGAAAGTTTCTAAACAGCTTCACCCCTCTCCCCTGTGTGGTGTTAGGTGCGTACTAGCTTCCAGGTTTGGTTTCAGCCAATTCAGTGACTTTCAGCAAGCTCTGCACAGTCCCCTCTGATCCCTAGGAAGTTTTCTTCCTGTTGCCAGGGAAGCCTGGCTGTGCATATGTTCCCTGCTCCTTTCATGAGGACATGAACAGCAGGCTCCCATCTTCTCACTAGGACTCCCATTCTCTTCTCCTCTCCCACTACACCCTGAAGCCCCTGAGCTCCTCCTCTCCTCCTTCTCCTTCCACCATCTTTAAGCATGCTCATCTGCTCTCCAGGGAAAGGAGGAATCTCTACTCCCTCCAGGGGGTCCATCTGACCTAGTCAATCCCTTTTTAAAGTAACATGACATACAACAGAGAACAAAAAAATAAAACAGATGCTGTCCAAAACAAACCTATTCACATGCCAGAACTGCAAATCAGCACATCTCCCAGGCTTGGTCTCTGAAACCCCCATCACGTGGATGCTTAGGCCCTCCAGCTGTTTGTTCTCTGTGTATGGAGCAATGAGACCGTGTTCTGGTAACTTCTGCACAAACTGGCCAAGTGCAGTTGCAGTTACTGGATTTTTTGATCCAAAGCTTTTACCCATTTCCAGATTGCAACTTGCTCAGTGCATTTTACATGGGACATTAAAACAAAGGGAGTAAATCCAGGATGGTTTCTGTCTCATGCTAATGAAAATAGCAAGGGCTGCCTGGACAACAGTATCTAACATGGTGATTCTACAGGCTAGCTAAAAATCCTTGTGCTAGTGCGCAGGAGCTTTGATAACCATGCTGGACTTCTTTGTGAACAATTGTCGCTTCCTTATCTTCCCCCAAAACTGTGCTAATTGCTACTGCCTAGGTAGCAAGCCAGATGTAAGTCCTCTGCAGCAGCCTGATAAAGTCTGGGAGTGCCTTGATATCTCCATGGGTGGTGTGTGACTTGGGCTGGTAATTTACGGCAGAATTAGAGAGAGAGCAGGGTGAAGTTGAGAAACATTTTCAACATTTTTAATGCTGTATCTCACTGTCTTGCTATGTTCAGGTGTCTTATTTTTCTTCATGGAAGATTAATGGAACGGACTGATGATGGTTTCATGCGGTTTAAGGCCAGAAAGGATTATTAGATCATTTTAGCCTGACATCCTTGTGCATTACAGACCATAAAAGGCATATGCACATGACATGGTGCAGTGCCACACAGAGATACTCATGCTACCTCTGAACAAATTAGCTCAACTACAGGTAGCAATAAAGCTGCATTAGACTGGGAGTAGTGCTGAAAGTCGTGCAGCTAATGTAGTCCAGGCAGGGCAGCTCCAGGCTGCAGCTGTGCTGTCTCCAGTACCCAAACTGTCACTGTCAGAAGTGGTTGAGGTGCTTCTAATAAAACCCCTCTACCAAGCAAACTAGTTAGACTTTTCAGTTTTTAGGGATGTTAAGCTGCATGTTGCAGCAGACATAAAGACCACTGCGTTAATGGCTGGGGGGGAGGATTTCTCCACTAACACTCCTCATGCCATTGTTACAAGGAAAGCAAAACCCCATTAAATCCCTGCTTGGTCAGAAGCTCTAATGGGATTACTCACACCAGTGGAGCCTGGCTCCTTCTACTGGGTGACCCCTGGCATAGCCCATCTCTACCTGTGGTCTGTGTGGAGGGATCTGGCAGTGTGGATTTTTGATTTAAGAGTCCTGTTTAACTAGCCTCACAGCTAGGATTTGACAGTTAAGGTAGTGTGTGCAGGCAAGACCACCTCTTAGCTTCCACTTGATTTTTCTTGGTTTAGAAGTTTGTGGATTACATCCTCTTTTTTACTTTTTGCCCTAGAATTGCACTGGTAGTTGAGGTGGTTAACCTCCAGTACCTTTAAATGGATCTGTTTGCCCCAGCTTTCCAAAGCACGAGCCTCTCGGCCTGTAGGCATAATTTTCACTTTATTCCTAGGTATATTACTTGGTAATATATGCATCTTACTAAATGACTGGGGGTGGGGGGGAGGGTGTGACTGTGTCATTTTAAGCAGATTATTTGGATCGTTCTTGGTGACCCTCTTCATTATCTGCCTCACTAACATTTGCATTATCTACAAAACTTATTAACACAGATTTTTTACCATCTTTAGATGATTTGCCATATGATAAAAAGAAACCACTGAAAGACTTTCTTAGAAACAGGACTACCTAGTCTAAGATCTTTTAGTGAACTAATTTTAACCTGATCTGTTTAGTCTCCATCAGTTTCGAAGTGTCTTTTGCTCTGGAGAAATTCATGTTTATTATGATGCCACACATTGATTAAACTTGTAATCTTGACAAAAATAGTTGTTTGGCAACAAGTCTTTCACCAGACTTGATCTGTAAATAGAATCCTAAATTTAGTTAAACCAAGTTGGGTGAACCTTCTATGAGAATTGTAGTGGTACAGAAAATTTTTCAATACCTTGAAAATTCCCTATTTTTTATACATTTACAAAACCAGAATAATGATTGCTCAGAAGTCTGTGATTAGTTTCTATAAGGCTTTTGCACATAAAGTGTTTTCATAAGATATGGTAATTTGAAACTACACCATTTTAGCATATGTCTCCTCATGTGCTATCCTTTGAAGGTGGTAAACTCTCAGTACCTGGCACTTTATTGAATGTGTTTGGTACAGTGTTTTGTTAAAACCCCCAAAATACCTATGGAACATATGTGCATAGCTACAGTTTGCAATCTAGAATAAGCATACATAACCTAGAGTTTTATTTTGTCCTCTACATTTAAATTCCTTTTGTTATTACGTATTGTTGTAGCCATGGTTATTTGAGGATAAATTTAGTGCAAATTTTGCAGGGAGAGGGGACATTTTTACTGAATTAACAGATGTAACTGTAAAAAACAGACAAGCTTTTGGACATACAGTCCTTTCTTCTCGCTGAGTGTATTTCAACTTGTAGCTTATAATATTTTGTTATTTACTCAGATTTCGTATTAATATTTTATATTCTATTTTGTTTTCAATCTTCTTTTAACTAGGATAGCTTCTTGCTGAGTATAATTTGTTTTATTTGTGAACCATGCTTGTGGGTATCCAGGATTTTATTTTTTGATAGTTCCCATATTTTGCCAATACTTAACACTTTAAATATGTGATATATCAATGGCTATTTCCTTGTACAATACACCAAAAAGTAGTCTACACAAACTTCACATATATATATGTATATAGTTTGATGGTATGTTCTCTCTGCACAAGGTAAATGCAGTCAGGTCATTCTGTCTATACCTAGAAAACCAGTTCCTTTATGGTAGCAATTAGCTCTTAGTTCATTTAAATAAGATCAAAAACTGAGTTATCTTTTTTGAGTTCAAGAGTTTCTGCATAAAGATATTACGATTTATTATTTTTAGAAATTCTGGAAAATTTGTGATGCATGAGATGATGAGCAAGCATCTTCTGGGATGAAGTCACCCCTATTAAAATTTTTAGCTTTGTTACACATTATGGGCAGATGTTAAAAACCAATACAAGCTGTTATATACTGAGTAGGTTTTCTATTGTGGATTCTACGAACACGCCAGTATATTTTTTTTTTTTTTTTTTTGCTATGTAGATGTTTCATCCGTAACATTTGCCTCCCATTCTGAGCTATCAGAAAGAACTAACAGTGTCTTTGATGTGAATTCCCTGTCTGTGCCTTTTTTTCCCATTTTATCCTACGGAAGAAACTGGAAGTACGAAAGGCTATTTTAGTCATAACAGCCATCTTATAATATTTCTAGTACCAAATGCAGAATTTTCCTTCTTAGACAAGAGTATCTCCAGCTGTTATTTTTATTGTCTAGGCTCCTCTCGCTAACATTCAAATGGTTAAAAATGTGTTCCTTATCTGACCCTTTTGATTACATTATCATGTGAAGGATACCATAAAACTGGTTTAAACACTTGAGTATATCTACTAGGATTATCCTGTTACCACCCTCTGCCTTCATGGTTACATTAACAGCAACCTAATACCTTACCTAGAGATTATTCCCTCTACTACTGAGATGGTATCCATTAGAATCATGCAATCTGCCTCTTTCCATAGTATCTGTGTAGTCCACTAAGTACATGCTCTTTCTCCTTCAGACTGCTGCTAAAATTATTTACAAAGAGAAGGAAGAGAAAACATAATTTTCAGGTTGCTGAGAAAAGGAGGCTGTTTTGATAGAATTACCCCAAAGAAACAGAGAAAAGGAAGAAACTTAATGATATTGAACAATAATACCAATTGCGTTTTCCAATCAAACTACATTTTACTGAGTTGATAAATCTACAAAAGAATAATCAAGTTAAAAAAAAAAAAAGAGAAAAGAAATCTCAGGATTCGTAACGGTGTAAAAGCATGTATAATTACAAAGAAAAAACACCTCATCATTACAGAAGAACATGTAAAAGCGCACATTAAAGAAAGCAAAAAGATTCAGCTTTTAGAAAGTAGGTACAGACTATGATATTTTATTGGTCTGCTTCCACACAGGAAATACCATCTCCTCCCCCTCCCCCCTCCCAAAAAAAGGTGAAATAACAGGAGTAGGATATGTGTCCCTTCTATCAGATATGTAATGGTACAGACGTGCCTTAAAAACCCATGTGAGAAATGTCCGAGGGGAATTGCTGAAGCAGAAGCCCTGTAACAAATACACAGATTAAAAATTCAGACCTTATGGATAATTAGGTGGTGCCAGACAACTGAATTGTAGCCAAATCTAGCTGTCTGTGACATGCTAAGGGGGATGTGAAACATCAGGGTATCTATTGAGTACCAGAATTGGAATGGTGATGCTCCTGAATAAGAAAAAAAATCCATGTTGGTCCTTACCTTCTTCCTCCATATTTGAGATCTGTCTTTCTGTTCAGTGCCTGTTTCAATGTTCTGCAGTTCCGCTACACCATGCTCAAATTTTATCTCCCATATCTGTGCCATCCACTCAAGGGACAGCTATGGTCAGGATCTCAGTGAGTGTAACAGCTGTGCGGACCTACCATTTCTTTTAGCATCTGCAAAAGGCAAGGCACAGGGAACGAGGCAGACTGCGTATGCTAGCAAACACCGCTATCACTATCACCATCGCCAGCCTCACCCTCTTTAAGAGCAGAGCAGCTGCCTCAGTTCTGAGCTCCTTGTGAATCACAATGCCACTCTAAATTCCTGCATTGGCAAGGTAGTTTTTCTTCATCCCCAATTCTGAGTTGCAGTTGTAGGCCATGGTTTCACTCTAAACAAATAACCTTTACATTCTTTTTCTTCTGCAAACAATCAACAGAAATCTAAACATGTGCATAACAGAATATAGTAAGAACAGAGCTCTAAATTTAGAAGTCATGCATTTGGGATTTCAAAGCTGCTTCAAGTGCTGTTAGTACTTTTGGCAGCCCAGATTTATGTTAATTACATGAGGATTGCTGGAGATGTCTCTTAGTGTCTGGACATTTTTGCATGTACTCTGTCTGTCTTGGTTTCCTGCATGCCAGAGTCTTCAACCGAATGTCAAATTTTAGTTGCAGTGCTGAAATCATAATTCCACACAAATTCTAAAGGGCCAGAGAGAGTTGTATTTGATGGCTTAGGTTTCTGCAGCAATATGGACTCGGTATTACAAACCATGTAACATGTGACTACTGCTGAAGGAAGGAGGCACAGCTGGCACCTGCGTGGATGAGCGAGCACATTGAATGAGGACATTATTCAAGCACTGGTTGGGGAGAGAGAAAAATATGCAAATAATTTCTTTGGCAATGTTTATTTATTTATTTTGGAGCTCACCCCATTGTTTATCATCATGATAGTTTTTGACAGATCATGTGTTGCGGTTACTTTGTATTTCGAAGGCGGATGTTCTGATATAAAGGACACTGCCCACCCCACTTATTAATAGCAAGGGGTTGTAAACTTCTATAACTGCACAGTTTATCATATCATATGTTATGCCTTGTCTAGGAGGAATATTTTCATCCTGGAAATGATAGACAATAAATAGACAATAACATACTATAATTTGTGACAGCCAGAACATCTTTGCCAGGAAATGTGATGACCAAGCTGGGCAGATCGTTTGGATTGTGATCTAAAAGCCACCTGATTATTGAATGCATGTGCTTGGATAAAGATTTGTGAATGCCCAACCAGTGCAGTCATTCCTCTCCTATACTAAATACTGCAGATGAAAAGTCCATTCCATTTCTTTGCAAATCTTCTCCTTCTTGTTCCAGGTGTTTTACTTTGTTCGGTCATGTGTAGGATCAAGGACAACTGATCACAGAGAGGTAATTAAAGATCTGCTTCAGTTACAACATTAGCCTTGTAATGTCCAAGCCTTGTATCAAAACTTGCATATATTAATGGAAGCTTCTGCTTAACCAGAGGACGTGATGCTCTGTGGACCCTGGCCTGTGTCACCGTACCATTCCCTTAAGGCCTGTGGTAATAAACGTTAACCCCTGGTTACAAAGCAGAATCAGCCCCAGGGCAGCATGCAGGGTGGCAAAATAGCACTGCCATATTTGAAGTCAAAACAGCGAGGGCATTAATGTCCAATTAGTAGAGCTTGTTTAAAAGGAAGCATGAAAGCAAAATAGAAAATTCTCTTCGATTAAAGTGGGCTCAGAGATTCTCAATGGTTGTAGAGAAAACTCAATTTTCTTGCCAGCAATGGGATGCCAGGACCAGGAGCAGGGTGGAAATTCTTGCAGTGGAAGTGGGAGGGAGAAGTGGGGGAAAAGGCAGAATTAAATAAAAAGCTGAGGGGAGGGCCCAGGGAGTTGAGTATTTTGTTTTTTTGGTGCCTCTGCCCAAAAAAGTTTTCTTCTTTGGGAAACTGCTCCTACGGAGGGAGATCCCTTAGTTGCACATGGAGCACCAGCCCTCAGCAGTACAGGCCCTCCACAAAAGGGGAAACTAGACAGTAGGCCCAGGACTATTTGCTGCCTCCAGGAGCTGCCTGCCTCACCATGCTCACAGCTGACCATGTTATGGGGAGATCATATATCACATATCATATCATATTGTGTCATATCATATCATATCATTAAAAAGTGTTGCTTTCTACTGATGGCATACCCTCTTTATTTAACCTGGCAAAAATAACTGTCTTAAAATTCTTCTGGCTGCAAAAACTACTGTCTGTGGTTGTCTGTGGCGGCTGATTGAAATATTCTCTTTACTCTTCAAGTAGTACCCGGGGTATTGGAAGCAGATCTGAAAGAACTAGTGCTAGTAACCCCAGCAGATGCCTGAAGCACAGTGTATTCATAAGTTGAAGTTGCCATTCCACCAGTTCATGTGCACGCCTGGAATGGGACATATTTTCCAGCAGGGGAACTCCCCTCTGCCCTGCTGTTTAGGTCCCATTTCTCTAAGGCAGCTAAGGAACTGTACATTAGCATGTGTTTTTAACCTGGAACATATCTAGATCTGCTAATGGGCACGTTATGAAAGTCATGTGTGTGTAAAAGCAGTTCTCTGGATGTAATTTGTACAAGCAAAGCTATGGCTTGATTCTTCAGTTATCAGCCTTCAGTTCTTGGACTACAGCTTGCAAGAATGAATTTACAGAAGTAGCTGAGGATACTGAATCCATCCTCCTTCATTCATGCTTGCAGTGAGTACTCCTGCTCTCATGGTGCCAGAGCTGGGCTGCACCCCATCCTTCATCTCACTCCCCTTATGATCAGGCCTCTGTTCACTCCATGCTTGTTTGTATGAGACCTCATTGTCCAGTGTTTTCCAGAGTATGGTCTGGAGGCTTGTGATAGTACCAGGTACATTTATTTATACTCTTTACAAAATAGAGGATTAAGGAGAAGATCCCTAGCTCCCCTTTAAAGTGGAATCTGGTTGCCACCTAACAGTCAACATCATGTTTTTTTAAAAGAAACACATTTCTCTACTTAAAAAAAAAAAAAGTAGAGTGTCTGGGAAATAACACTTAAGTCTGCTCCCTCTCTGTACATAACTCGTTATAGCTCTGTCTCCCTCCATCTGTATCAGGCTGGCCCCCTCCAATCTCCAGTCTGCAAAAACATGTGCAAACGTCAAAATAACGAATTACTGGGAGATTGCTGGAAATAGTGCATTTAAATAGGAAAAGGGGTTTTATAATCTGTTTGCTCTGGTCCCTGTAAGGGCAGAAGGGTTTATAGTGGCAAAACCAGGAGTCAGTAGAACCTTGTTGTGTGGCCTGTCTCTAAAATGGAGACAAACATGGTGAAAATAAAGCAGTCGCATAGAAATTGCAGTACAGAAATTATATGAAAATTGTATTGCTGATAAATAAATTGGGCAGCATTGCCACAGTGTGTTCGTTACATTGAGTCTCCCAGTCTCTGGTGCAGAGCAGGGTACCCATATAGTTATTCCTATCTAGCTGTGGTCAGACCTTGCCCAGCTCATAGAAGATATGACTGAAAACTAGCTGTGAGGTAGGGGGCAGGTTGAAGTGTTCCCTGGCCAAGTCTTTTCCCTGAACAAACAGATGAGTGGAGCCAGGGGGTCCTTTAGTTGGTCCTTTTGGTTCTTTTTTTCAGGAGGAATAAATTGTCAGAGATGTTCTGGGCCAGTGATAGATACTGTCTTGGGGCATTCTGTCACTGTGAAGTGGAAGACAAAATCAAAAGAGTTGCAAGAGCTAGCAGGAAGGGGTGCTTCACTTGAAATACACATGGGAGTGAAAAGTCTACACGATATTTTTTTTTTTAATGACACAGAAGACTTGATGTTGACAGGAAAAGATTGGCTAACTACTTGCATCAGATTATAAGATGCTGGAGTTGGTATTTCAGGAGGAAGGTTACAAACAAACAGAATTACAAAGTTTAACACCAGCAGTCTCTTGCACCTTTGCTCCAACACTTGCTTCCTCCACTCGTAGCAATGTACCTCATACCCTATTCTGTACCATGACAAAGATTATCACATCTTTTTAGGTAGCAATTGCAGCAAAGGATGCTAAGCTTGACGAAGCCTAATGAAGTCCAGCTAGTGCCTCAGGTTATTTGAATAACATACTGAACTATGCTCCCTGCAAAAACCCCACCATTTATAATTTGTTAGTGCATGCCTATGCAGCTTTATTTAACATGAACAAGGGATATCTCAAATACCTTCTTGGAGAAAAAGTAAATACTGAATAAATTTATCCCTAAAAGGAATTTTTGTATAGTTATTATGTGCTCAATTATTTTAAAATAAAGAATATTATCAAAGAAATGCCTTTTAATTATATATTAATATATTAATTGTTTTATCATACAGTAATTCTAATGCTCACAATGAAACTACTTTGTAAACCTTCTTGCAAAGCTCTTATGTAAACGCAAGCCTTCAAATGACCACTGGCTGATTTATGAGAATGCGGTGGCTTAGAATGAGCAATATTCTAGCTTCTTAAGGCCTTGTATTCGCAAAATCTAGTGTTACATATTTCAGCAGGTTTTATCCCTTTCTAGTGTCTATGGATGAAGAGTAAGTCAAAGGAAATCTATATTCCATAACCTTGTTGAATAAACTCTACTATTAATCTTCTCATAAAGCAATAGATTTTTTTCTTTCTAGAGATATGGAAAGAAAAAAGGAAGAGGAAAGTAAAGGAGAGAGAAGTAAAGAAAAGTTGTGTAGAAATAAATCTGAATGTTTCAGCTGTCATTCAGAAATCACTAACTTCAAAACACATATCACATTATCTTGATTTTTGAGGGTATTTTGCAGTCCTAGAATGTATTGATCTGTTGTCTGTCAGGTTTTATGCTTTACTGTCCAGCCACAGTATAAAATATATTAATTTTCATAATATGATCTATATTAATAGTGCTGGGGTTGACATTACACTGTTTTGGTTTTTTTTTCCCTTACACCTCTGTTAAGTGATATTTAACTTCAGCCTTCACGGTGTACTCAGGAATATTCTAGTTTGACTCACTGAGAGAGTATGTTGTTCAAGACCAACATTTAGATGCCACAAGTCTCCAAAATTCCAGCTTGGCTGTTGCACTAGCAGATCTAGCAGAAAAAGCTGTAAATTTATGTTTAACCCTTCCACCTGAACTGGTGTAAAACACATAAATGCTGAAAGCATGTGGCAAACTCAGTGTCACAAAGCATTTTGATGTGGGTGTCACTGGGTGCTTTGGTGTCATTTATGCATTCATTTCTAGATGAAATTTCTTGCTAATGACATCTATCCTGACGATGATTTTTTGCAAGATTGTGTAAAGCTTGAGGAAAGCTTTTCAAATCTATGTGGTTTAGAGATAAAAGAAAAATTTTTTTCAACCCTTTCTTTTTTGTTTTTTGTTTTTTGTTGTTTTTTTGGTTTTTTTTTTTTTAACAACTATGATATATATGGGGTTGAAAAGTGTCTTTTCATATGGAAATAGGTCACTAAAGTGTAATGCAGAGACTTGTTCTAGATAAGCTTTTTGCCAATCTGGGAGTGCTTAGAAATCTTAAGCCTACCATACACATTATTTTCTTAAGGGTTGTCACTTCTCTTTCAGAGTTCTGCAGACACACATTTGTAGTTAGGTCTATGGTTGGGGAAAACTAGCAAAGGTTGAGATTCTTCTCAGTATGAACAGGTAACATGATCATTCTCATAATCTCTCTGGTACTGAACCAAATCTAATCATAGTGATAAATGACCTGAATTCAGTTAATTTATTGATTGGTCTTCGTGAGCTCAAATTTTCTTCGGTGAAACTTTGTATCCTTTCCAACAGTAAATCTTGTTCCCTGAAATGGCATTCAGGTGACTGAGTGTCATTTAGGTCAATTTGATCAATCTTTTAGGAACAGGTGAAAAGGACTGCAATATAGAAACAATCCTCTTTGGCTACAGAAGCATTGCAGTGTGTTATGTTCAGTTGCTTATGTGACACTTGGTGTTTTCCAAGCTACTGCTTTGCTATCAGGGAAGTTTTATCTATTTGCTCTTTTACACTTATATTTTAACATAACCATTTGCACTTTATATTTGACCATATATAAATGGGGGTTTGCTCATGCCTGGTTTACCAAGGAAGCTGCATTGCCTTCTCACCTACAGGCATATAACCATGCCATTTAGGCAAATTTTCTTTGACAGCAGTCCTTATCTTCTTGGCAGGGGTGACATGATGACCCAAAGGTGATTTTCCCAGGGAAAAGCTCAGTAGATGTGTTTTTACCTGTAATTTCCTCAGATGCAGCAAACAGCTATATATTTTGTCATACTGCTGAACTGCATTTGAGCTCTCTCCTGGCTTAGTACAAAAGCCTAAAACAACTTCAGTGATAAATAATACACGCTTAAAGTAAGACAGGAGAGTCCAGTAGCAGTACTTTTTATGAGAGTATTCTCCCAGTCCCCAAAAATATGACATGAAGATTTCCTAAGTACTGTCCTGACAGTTAACTGCTACTGACGGGTTTTCTTTCCATTACGTTGTCTGGTCTTTTTTTTCCAAATACATGTTTAGTATCCAGAGTTTGCCATTCTACCAACAGATCTTTCAGTGTTATTTTTAACATAGTATCTTTACTATTCTAAATACTTTAATATAATAATATCAAACTTCTTGCCTAAATATTCGTTCCTTTTCAGATGATTGATTAGCACAGATCCTTTTGAGACTCCTTGATTGATTTCTTTTTTATGAACCCTGAACATTTACTCTTACCATCTGTTAAAAAAATATTTACTCGTTTAAGAACTTTCCCTTAAAAAGCCTTTGAAAATGAGTTTTTCTGAACTTCTTTTAGATATTCGAGAAGGTTAGATCAACTAAATCTTTCTATACATAGGCTTTGAGTCCTTCAAGAAAGTGTTATAGGTTTGTGAGGCATGACCACCCTTCACAAAAAAGATTTTTCCCCCAATATTTCATGTTTATCCACATGCCCATTAATCAGAGGCCCATCTTCTTTATAGATTACTCTTTCTCTATCTTTTATTAATCACTGATTTTATCAATACTAACTATTTTCAGATTATAGATAGAAAGATTAAGAAAGGACAAGAACTGATCAATATTCTTTCCTGTTTCATATTTTTACTGAACAGCTAGAAAGATTTTTCATTCATTTAATGAATACTACTGAGGCTTCAGTATTAGTTTGATTTCTTCATTAGAATATGTGGTATCTGACCAACTACCCCTCTCTCTCCTTCCCCTCCTCCATCCCCCTCCCCCCACTTTAAAACCTTTTTTGGTTTTGTTTTTTTTTTTTTTTGGTAAAAGATGCATAATGGAAAAAAGTATAAAGCAAGTTTCTGTAAGTCCATGTTCAGTAGGATCAGTTATATTACTCTTCTTAATTATTTTTTAATCACATATCATGCTGGGTACTTGATTAATCTGTGGTTGGTGTCAGTTTAGAAGGCCTGTAATTGCTATGGTCTTCCCATTATTTTTTCTGAAGTATGGACACAATAATAGATTTATTCCATTCTGAGAGACTTTCCCAAATTCCTGGAGTTACTGAAAAACAGTCTTAATAATCTAAAGAGTTCTTTCACTAGTTCTTTTAAAAACCTGCATATTTTCTAGAATTAGTGATTAAAAAAAGACTAACAGATGCTGTGGAATACCCAGGTAATAAATATTCCAGAAGAAAGTGTTGCCTCATCATAGCAGTGTGTATCTGTATAATCTGATTTTCTTCTATACAGAAGTTTTGTCTTCTTGTATTAATTCTTGCCAATCCTACCATTTCCATTTTTCAGTATTTCTTTTTTCCCCCTAATACTCCAGATATTCTGCCTAATTGGTAAATAGCCTATTTCTGCCTATTGGGAAATAGCACAAGGGGGCTGTGCTTAATTTAAAGAATCCTTCAGGTGCAATGACTCTCATCAGATTTTTCATTTGTGCCTAGTTACAAAGTACTGATAGGGGAAGCTAACATTTCCATCTCCTGGAAGACTCATGTGAACACGATTTTGGATATTTAGGGAAAAAAATATGTGAAGACATCAAAAATAAATTCACTAAGGAGGGGAGGTGGTGGTCAATTCTGCTTCTGGAATGAATCGAGATAGTATAGCAAACATATGTTTTGTCCATTAAATCACCCCAAATGCTGGAAATGGTGCTATGATGAGACCCGGAGATTGCAAGTGGACAAAGGACAGCGTAATGCTGTCCTGGAGTATTCTCTGTGTCTTTGGTTCCTGAAAATGACTCAGGTGCCTAAACGCAGAGTCCAGAGAATATATGGAAGCCCTACACAGGGGTGCCAGATATGATGTGAAAGCAATGGAAGACTCATGCACTTCTGCATTCACACAGCAGCTGACAACTGGGCAGGATGATGGCAGTAATCCAAAATGGGCTGTGTTTAGACACACTTGCATTGCTGCCCTTTTGCCAGGCTGGAAAGATGACTTAAATTAATTATATTAAAATTAATTGTGCTTTTCCTCATCTTTTAGATTTGTTCTTAACATCCTGAGCTCTCTTAACTCAGAAGAGCAGGTAAAAATTAAAATTGAAGATACAAATGAGTGCACTGTACTAAGTACCTACTGAAATCAGTTACCAAGCATCTTAAATATGTGAAATGTTTGGAAACTTTTCATTGTACACGCTATTTACAAAATAAGCAGTAAATGTTGAAACACATGCTGATCAAAGACTTGTACAAAAGAATAGTAGACTTCCATTCTTCTACTGACTCATACCTAGTCTGTGATGCAGAGTAAATAATTTCATATGCTTGCAGGCCCATTGACCTGCTTGCAAATTCAGACTAGTTATATTTGCCACTTCTGCAGAAGCCTTTTTGCGTCTTATGGATGAAAGAGTTCTATCCATAACAAATAGTGTTTTAGTTTATAGAAAAGAATGTGAGGTAAAGAAACACTGAATAACTTAATAGAGGTAGTGGTTACTGCCTCTAGAGGCAGAGAATTTGCTGTCAGCATGTTGAAATCTTACTAGTTACATACTGCTAGCTTGCTACAAAATTGGCTGCCAGTAAAAGGAGAAAATGAATGCAGCAATGTTTTTGTCAGGTGGGCTCATATGGTACGAAAAGTGGTTTATTAATAGGCTTTCTTTTACAAGATGAAAGCCTAGATCATGTAATGGTACTTGGACAATTAATTTACAGACCTTTTACCAACTCGTCAAAGTGATCCTCTTTCAGCCATGCCTTTCAGTACAATTGTTAAAAAAAACTCCAACCAAACAAAACAATCAGGTGAAGAAAAGATAAACACTTTATTTAAATAAGTATCCTGCTGGCCATGAATCTGATTATTTTTTCACTTTTGTGTTCACTATGACCACCAAGGCAGCAGTTCGTTCAAGAACTAGAGGCTCTGGCAGACCCAGAGTCAAGATCAAGACTCAGAATCTGTCATTTCTTGAGAACAATGTGCAGTGTACATAAAATAATGTGAAGTTCCTAGTTCACATAAAATTCTATGAGCGTAACTCTAAGTATAGCCTTTCAGTAGCATTAGATTCAAAGGAATTGAGTAAAACTTTTTGGCTGCAAGTTTGCCTTATTTTTAAAGTAAAAAGCAAGAACATCCTCAAAACAAGACAGAAAATCAGCTGTCCTGCTAAGTTACAAGCTATTCCATAATTTTTTTAATATTCAGTTTTTCTGATAACCTAAGGTACTTTACACACTCACTAGAGTTAACTGAACAGTCACTAGCTTCAGTCACAAACTCACATAAGAAATCCCTAATGTTTAAAAATCAGCAAAAATAATTCATTAAAAAAGAAGCATTTCCTTAAAAAGATCTGTCTTTTTCTCCTTATTTAATGAAAATGTAATGTGGCTTGTAAAAAAATAATTCCCAAATCGATGATATGAGTAGGGTTACAAAGGTTTGGATTGGTCACTCTAAATCTGAACTCTCATAACTTAAGTGGATGGTTTTTATAAAGTAAACTCCTGGGGTTTGTGCCTAATCAGTAAATGTGTAAAAATAAAAATTCAGTGATGTTTAACTCTCCAACAGTCATAGAATCATAGAATCATAGAATCGTAAGGGTTGGAAAGGACCTTAAGATCATCTAGTTCCAACCCCCCTGCCATGGGCAGGGACACCTTGCCCTAAACCACGTGGCTCAAGGCTCTGTCCAACCTGGCCTTGAACACCGCCAGGCATGGAGCATCCACAACCTCCCTGGGCAACCCATTCCAGTGCTTCACCACCCTCACTGTAAAGAACTTCTTCCTTATATCTAGTCTAAACTTCCCCTGTTTAAGTTTGAACCCACTACCCCTTGTCCTACCACTACAGTCCCTAAGGAAGAGTCCCTCCCCAGCATCCTTGTAGATCCCTTTCAGATACTGGGAGGCTGCTATGAGGTCACCACGCAGCCTTCTCTTCTCCAGGCTGAACAGCCCCAACTCTCTCAGCCTGTCTTCATATGGGAGGTGCTCCAGCCCTCTTATAATCCTCGTGGCCCTCCTCTGGACTTGCTCCAACAGCTCCATGTCCTTTCTATGTCGAGGACCCCAGAGCTGTACACAATACTCCAAGTGAGGTCTCACGAGAGCAGAGTAGAGGGGCAGGATCACCTCCTTTGACCTGCTGGTCACGCTGCTTTTGATGCAGCCCAGGATACGGTTGGCTTTCTGGGCTGCAAGCGCACACTGCTGGCTCATGTTAAGCTTCTCGTTAACCAACACCCCCAAGTCCTTTTCTGCAGGGCTGCTCTGAATCTCTTCCCTGCCCAGCCTGTAGCAGTGCCTGGGATTGCCCCTACCCAGGTGTAGGACCTTACACTTGGCTTGGTTAAACTTCATAAGGTTGGCATCGGCCCACCCCACAAGCGTGTCAAGGTCCCTCTGGATGGCATCCCTTCCCTCCAGCGTATCAGCCGAACCACACAGCTTGGTGTCGTCGGCAAACTTGCTGAGGGCGCACTCAATCCCACTGTCCATGTCGCCGACAAAGATGTTGAACAGGACCGGTCCCAATACCGATCCCTGAGGGACACCACTCGTTACAGGTTTCCAACTGGACATCGAGCCATTTACCACAACTCTTTGCGTGCGGCCATCGAGCCAGTTTTTTATCCACCGAGTGGTCCATCTATCAAATTGATGTCTCTCCAATTTAGAGACAAGGATGTCGTGCGGGACAGTGTCGAACGCTTTGCACAAGTCCAGGTAGATGACATCAACTGCTCTGCCCCTGCCCATCAGTTCCATGGCTCCATCATAGAAGGCCACCAAATTGGTCAGGCAGGATTTCCCCTTAGTGAAGCCATGTTGGCTGTCACCAACCACCTCGTTGTTTTTCATGTGCCTTAGCGTGTTTTCCAGGAGAAACTGTTCTAAGATTTTGCCAGGCACAGAGGTGAGGCTGGCTCGTCTGTAGTTCCCCGGGTCTTCCACCTTCCCCTTCTTGAAAATGGGGGTTATATTGCCCTTCTTCCAGTCATCGGGAACTTCACCTGACTGCCAGGATTTTTCGAATATGATGGACAGTGGCTTAGCAACTTCATTCGCCAGCTCCTTCAGGACCCGTGGATGGATTTCATCAGGTCCCATGGACTTGTGCACGTTCAGGTTCTTAAGATGGTCTCGAACCTGATCCTCTCCTACAGTGGGCCTAAGGTCTTCATTCTCACAGTCCCTGCATTTGCTTTCCAAGACTTGGGTTGTGTGGTCAGAGCATATCATATTTTTAAGTAAAATATTGAAGTTGTACACTAATTGAATGTAATCCAATGGGGGTGACGGAACATACTGGAAACTCTAATTTCTTGTGTATTTAAAACTTTTGTTACCATGGTTATGACACACCTTCTGAAGGATTTGTGACCATTAGCAAGTGCACAATGCCATACGTCCTTATGCACATAGCTCTGATTCAGAAAAGGAAATAAGAAAACTCTGAAGGACGCAGATTCTGAAATGAAACAGGCAAGACGTCTGTCCACATTTTTCACATCCAAAACATTTGTACAGTTCAGAAGACTTCACGCTAGTGAAGTCCAGACTTGTAAACTGAGACTTTAAGGTTTTGAAATTTAGCCATCTTTACTTAGTAAGCTTCCACCAGGAACTTTTTAATATTGACTTCATGTTTCACTTGAATAGCAAAGACATATGGTATTCTTCTCACATTGCCATTTAAGCCACCTGTTCAGTAAACAAGGACATACACAGGTAGAATTTCCACAAACCTGGGGGTGGAATATTTTTGCCTAGCATTTAGGGTTTGCTTAAATTTGTTGTATTCTATTCTGCAAAACCAAGATTCTCCCACAATGTGATGCTTGAGCATAAGGACTGACCTTGATCCTGAAGGTGTACCTCAAGCAATATCTCCACTGTGTCAGGATTTTTATGCCTAATAGTTTTTAAGGAATCTTATTGAATCCCTTCTATTATATTTCATACATATATTAGGATACAGATACTACTGTCTCTTTGGAAAGCACTCAAACAGCAGACTTCTAAAACATGCTGGCTTTCCTAGTTACCTTAGTGTTTATCTTATTTAAATAACAAAGCTTGAAAACCTTTAATAATACCAAAAAAAAAAGAAAGAAAGGAAAAAAAAACCCATCATCTGATAAAAGGATTTAGAGTCTTCTATAATAGTACAATGCAAATCAAATTGTTTTAATTCAAGTATTTAGAATGCAATAACACATTTCAAAACCATAAAGTGTTTGTAGATAACCCAATTTCTTTGTGTATAGAAATCTCAAAAGAGAGATGTGAGTTTGTTACTTAGTTTTGATCATTTATTTTGCATAAGTAATAACTATAACTGAAAATACTGTGTGGGGTTTTTTGTGTTTTTGTGGGTTTTTTTTCTAATTTCATTTCAGTAAAACATCTTCCACTCCATGTTTAGCACATGAAAAAGACAGGCTGCCTTTTTTTTTTTTTTTTTTTTTTAAATAAAGTCATAGCTGCAACTCCTCTAGAAGGGCTTACAGTAAATGAATTTAATTTAGGTACAGTACATTGATGGCAGCCTGGATCTACAGCTGACTGGGTACTTCCCTCCTTTCCCCCTGCTCTTTAATGAAGCCTAAACAGGGCTGTGAGCTGTCTCTGGAATAGCAGCTCTGAGGATGATCCCTTGCAACCCGGGAGAACCCTGCCCCTGCTCCATGTTCCACCATGTAGGAGACTTCATATAGGTCTCACATGGGAGAAATCTGTGGGAAATGCTTTTTCTATCAGCCTTTTGTTTTCTTAAAGGTGAAACCAACAATCCCTCCTACGTTTTCTCTGTTTAATACCCCACAGGTTTGGATGGAATACTTTAAAAGGCTTCATTTTTTCTCAAGGTCATATAGGATAGAATAATAAAAGTGGTGTTTTTCTTATGTTTTGCTTGGAGTGGAGATTTTTCCTCCCCACCAAAATTTTGAAATGCACTCAGCACCTGTGTAGCAGAGGTGGGTCTGGGAGAGGCAAGGATACATATAAGCCAAGATGGTCTGTTAAATAAAAAGAAAGGGTTGGGGTATAGGGCAAGTTCTTATCCAAAGTATGATTAACAGTGGAAGATTGAATGTCTGTGTATTGGATCATGTATCTGGAAGAGACCTTTTCCAAAGGATTACGTAGCCTAGCACAAGTGTCAGGTTGTCTGTCTTCCAGGCTTTGTCACACAGCTGGGAATGGACAATGGTCCTCAAAAGGCAGAACAAAAAAAATACTGACAATGGCATATGTAGTCATCCTACCCTAAAAAACACTACTGTAAGGTTGTCCTGGTCCTAAAGACACCTCGAATCTCTCCCAGGCACAAGTCCTTAAACACTGTGGTAATGGATCAATGGAATTTCTTTCCAGCTCTCCTGTGTCCTGCTCAAAGTCTGACTGAATGGACTTAGCAAGGGAGAAAAACAATGTGAAGTTGAAGGAGAGGGTGAAGGGGGAAATTGTTTCCCTGCAGCCAAAAGCTATGATGTGCAAAAGTTATGCTGCTGTAACCAACCACTACAGAGCTCCTCAGCATAGTGATTCTACATGATGCAGAGACATAATAACAGCCTTACTCTCAACATGCTCCTCCAGCTTCCTATTTGCACCCTTTTGGAAAAAGACAGAGATTGTGCAATAAAATTCAAGGACACATGGAATTAGAGGTTCCGTTTGCAGTTTGTCCTATGGCAGCCTTTTGGCCTCTGGATCTTTATGCCATGAGATCTGCTATCTGGCATAAAAAGATATAAGGTTTGGGGGGGTTACTTGTACTTGTTTAACAGATATTTTTAAAGCTTCAGTCAGTAAATACAGACTCATTAAATTGATTATATGCCTGAAGTTTGAGAAAGAACTGTATCAACTGAAAAAAATTACATTACAAACATTATTAAAATATGCATTTACATAAAAAGCAAGTTTTTTCCTGTCTGGGTGCTTTGTTTCCCGCACATGGAAAAGACCACATTAAAATAAACAAATGAGCATTTTAGTTAAATGATCACACTCAGAAATGTAGGAGAATAACTTGACAACTAGGATACCCTCTGCAATCGTGCTCATAGCATTGCTCCTGGCTCCTTACTCTGTCTTCTCCCACACTCTGCTCGTAGTAGAAGGAATTCTAGACTCCAGACATGACTACTGTAGACCTTTTTTAAATTCATTTTCCTGTAATGACTGCAATAGGCTCACCACAGCCTTGCATGAATAACTGCATTGCCACTCAAAGTCTAATATAACAGAGGATAAAGAGGAAACTCCTATACAGTTAAGCTTCTAAACGGAAACTAAAGCATCATTATTGCACTTTCTTCAGAGAAAGAAATGCCTCAGAACTAGTCACTTGTGCTTTTCTCACCTATTCTTGTGTGAGGTTGTCTCACAGCTCTGAACAGTATTAGGATGGAACTGAATCATGAGTACATGGATGAAACTGCGAGTGGGACATTGTCTGTGAAGCCAGATGTATTTAGGAGTTTCCTCTTCTTCAAACCAGTGATTCCTACTTTTGTTTACCTTCCTGACACATTATGGGACTGCATAAGGTTCAGCTGGTGCATTTGTATGTACAACAGAGATAATTACATAGATTCTAGCCCTGCAATTGAGCCTATCTGGATGGTTTGCACAGGAACAGCTATGTCAACTTGTAATGTCAAGTCAATAATTATCTTAGAGCTTCAACTGTTTGTATTGAATAAGGTATCTTTAGTTAATCTGGAACATGAAGAAACCATCTTTACAGTCTAAAATTTGTTCTTGGCACTCTCATATGGCAAGTAGCTTTATAGCTATACTTGCTATTCTGTCAGCTTCATAGAATCATAGAATCATAGAATAGTTAGGGTAGGAAAGGACCTTAAGATCATCTAGTTCCAACCCCCCTGCCATGGGCAGGGACACCTCGCACTAAACCATGTCACCCAAGGCTCTGTCCAACCTGGCCTTGAACACCACCAGGCATGGAGCATCCACAACCTCCCTGGGCAACCCATTCCAGTGCTTCACCACCCTCACTGTAAAGAACTTCTTCCTTATATCTAATCTAAACTTCCCCTGTTTAAGTTAGAACCCATTACCCCTTGTCCTACCATTACAGTCCCTAATGAAGAGTCCCTCCCCAGCATTCCTGTAGGCCCCCTTTAGGTACTGGAATGCTGCTATGAGGTCTCCACGCAGTCTTCTCTTCTCCAGACTGAACAGCCCCAACTTTCTCAGCCTGTCTTCATATGGGAGGTGCTCCAGCCCCCTTAAACAGAATTATTATTACTCATCCTCAACAGAATTATTCGAATTCCTGATATCGCTTTGATGAGATTTGCAGCATCAGGATCTAGAGAAAATTATTAAAATAAATGTTATCATTTAACTTCACCATACAGCTGCATATGGAAATTTTCCAATGGAAAAGACTTTATGTTTTCACAACTAAGAATCAAACAAGGAGCTTCACCACCAGTCAAAAATTTCCCAACTGAAAGCACTGCTCTGCTATCTGAGATAGGTAGATCAAGATTCTCACATTTACCGAGGGTGGGGGTCAGCGAGGAGCATCAGGGAAATTCAAGAATGGGACACAGTGGCAAACTACAGCAAAGGGATATGCTATGTGAATACCTTGCACTAGATTACTCTCCTGAGCTGGAGCCAGGAGGTGGCATTGCCATCCTTGTGAACTGACTAAAAAAGAGCAGACCACTGGGAACCAGCATCCTGTTCTTAATCCAGCTGTATCAGTGAGTGGATAAATGCTCTGACTGTTCACCACTACTCTCTGCTGGAGTTACTCCTTTAGTAGTTGGTCATCAGAATGATCCCCTTCAGTGCTGAGTTACCGGAAAAGCAGTTTCTGAAGCATTCCTCAGCATTCGAGCAGATTCAGACAGGTTATGGCACACAGTAATATCAATTGTTTAAATAGTATATCTGATTTTCCTTGAGATTAACTGGGGGATATCCACATGATTTGCTCCAGCGTTTGGTTGTCACTGTTGGTAACTTCCTGGTGGAAGATATTGTTAGGGATGGTAATGGTTTCCATTCTTACAGCTGGATTTAGAACACATAAAGAGTGAAATCAAAGAGTAATTTCAAGGATATGAGTAGCAACTAAAGGGTGGCCAAAGCATGCATCTCCATATTGTGTAATGGAAAGTGTCAGAGGGGATCTCAATCTAATGCTAACAGAACTGGTACATACATACAGTACAGTGAGTTGTAAGCAGTAACTCAAATTTGAAGCTTAGTACTTTCACAGGAACCATTTCAAAACTGAAAACAGAGCCACAGAAAATGTATGCAAGCCTGCTGTACCGTCACAGGGCTTTAACTTTCAGAACTAGTTAAAAATTGTAATAAAGCTTTCAGTTTTGCTAAGATAATACATTCACACATTCAAGTGTACCTATTGTATGCACAGCTATTATATTTTCAAATGCAGCATCTGCTTTTGGAGCAACATAGAAAGTGATAAAACTGTAACAGTAACAAGAAAAAATGAAAAACCTGTGTTTGTGCTTTCACCTCAATACTACAGGTATATTTACATTTGTTGATTTTTAAATTACATTAAATGTATAGTGCATCTTTTAATTACTGACTAGAAACATATTTTAATTAAATGACATTAGTAAAAGCAGAGAAAATCCACAAGTGTAGCATTCTTTGATATTAAATGCATGCATTAGATTTACTGTTTCTCTACTAGAGTCTAAGCAGAATACTGTTTGATCACTAATAAAATACAATAATCATTCTGTTCATGAGATTAGCCTGAGAAATCACTTGCTGTTATGGGCCGAGTTATTCTGTTAATCCATACTCATGGGATTAACAGCAATTATGTCCTTTGGAAAATCATGCAGCTTTCTAAATATATTTCTAGTTTTCTTCAGAAGTACTGGTAGGAAAACAAGAAGTGAATGGAATATACAGAGTGATTTCCCATGGTCTTTGAAAAGCAATTCATCTAATTGTATTACATTTACATAACTCCTAGGCCTTTTGCTTAAAAAGTGGGCTTCCTTTAATCCATCTGTTGTACTTTATTCTATGACAGGAGAGAAATCACAACATGCTTCAGAGAGTTAATCATTAAAGACTATGAAGTGCAGTTTTATGCACAAAAGGGCATAGATACTTGGCACAAAGAAACATTATATCATCTTATCACACTATCTGCTACACATTTAACAGCCTTTGATCTTATCTAATAATAGATATATTGCTGAAATAATCACCATTTAAATATATTAGGTTGTTTGACATAGGTACTACACACAAGGAAAATCAATAATGATTATACAATCACTAGATACAATGTAAACTGCATACCGCAAATGTCTTTACAGGGTTAGATAACATCACAGAAATCCTAATGAAAGTCAATAACCATTAGTTTTTAGAAGCAGCACTTGAACTTTTGGGATTTTTTACAGTAACTAGTCGAACCTTAGGTGCAAGATTTTGAAACAAATGAAGATCAAAGGAAGAATGACAAGTAGATTTAACAAATATGTCTCTGGGACTGGTCAATATTTGCTGCGCTTTTGAAAAACTAGTAAATATATATTAATCTTCTGTAGTAAGTGGAATCTATGCTAGCAAGATTATCCAGAACCTTCAAGTGAAAGTATTATTTTAACATCTTTTTGTGATGATAGCTGAGCTAATAACCACCACCTGTTAGCTCTTATAAATTGAAGCCAGTGTACAGAGGTAAGGTCACTACATGGAATTCTTTAGCAAAGCTGTATTCCACAATCTTAAGTAGCACAACCAAACAAAATGACAACAAAGTCTACAACAGCTATTAAATGTGTGTTCAAAATCTGAATATGTTTTATGAATAACGCTTTTTTCCAGTTCAGCCCCTCCAAAAGTGACACTTTATTATTCTTGTTATACTTTCTGAAGCTATATTCCTGTATAATTTCAGCCTGTGAATATTTGGCAGGGTTTAATATTGAACAGAAAGAATAATATTTTTATTGGAAAGGTGCAAAAATTAATATTTTTGTAGAGAAACTTTAGTGGTCTTTAGAGAAATATGCAGGGTTTTATTAGAAGTTGAGAATTAAAACCATTTCACATGTTTTGCAAAGAAAGAACATAAGGACTTTCAGCAAAAGGTACAGCATTTACCGTTAATCAAAGATGAATGCAGTTTTATATGTTCAAAAAATCAATTGGTAGTTCTTGGTACTTTCCACATGTAAGAGAAAGTGCCCAATATAACTACACTGACATGGAGGCCCTGCTACTATTCTCATCAGTAAGATAGAGAAAAGATTCTATTGATAAGCAGGCTTTGAAAATAGTTGCACAGCTGTAAAACAATTTTGTCTTAATTAACTGCTATTCTAAGCAACATTCAGAAGGCAATACAGTGTTTATTTTGTATCTCCATGGCTTTGAGTCAGACAATTTTCAAATCTCAGTTTATAAGCAAACACCAAAAGAGGATAAAAAAAGTTTCTTAAAAATATAATCCATTCATTCTTGTCTTCTTATAACATTAAAAGATTTTGGAGGTATAGAACCAACAGTTTATAACCCTTATCTTCTATCCACTCTAACATGGCTGTCAAATTTACTGTTTAAGCTTTTCTTTGTAATCACACTATTACGCACTTCATCACCTTCCCCACCCCCATCATTCGATCTAATGGTTTTAAAGGGAAAGGAAATTACTTGTCTTCACTGCCAGCACTTGACACTTTTATGGGTCATTTGTAATGAAGCTATTCTTCGGTTTTAATGGCGACCTTGATTTGGACCAGTGTGAATAATTGTCAAAAGGTGATTAATTAAATAATCACCACCACCCTGTAAAATGGATCAACATATTACATTACACTGATCCAAAAGTTATTTTATTTCTGCATTAGACTTCAAATTCTATGCATTTAAACAAGCCTTAAACTGGGCCATATAATTTACTACACATTAATTATACATATTGTGTGCTAAAGTAAGGAAAAGTGTTTTACACCTTTTTTAACTCTGTAAAATATGCTGCCAAGGTTTATAGAAAAGATTCTTTGGGGGAATAATACTGCTGACTGACAATACACACAGAGAGAGATATAAAGTAAATAATATTATCTACATAAACCTCACATTTAAAAAGATCTCTCTTTTTAGAAACACACAGTTTTATGTGAAATGTGTATTTTTTAAAAAACCCACACAACACATTTAGTTACATCCGAAAAAGAGACAAGCATATGGTTAACAGCCTGTATAGAAGATGGATAGATATGTACTTTTAAATCATGAAATATTATTCTTTAGTTTAGACAGTCCTGTACAGGTTCATGCACTGCTAACTCTTCCAAGTAATAAACTTTGTTAGAGTCATAGCTTTTGTTATAGCTTATAGCCTTCAGTTCCTCTTAGGCAGCTGAAATACTATTAGCAATACTATTTATAATTTGCTCATGGTCTATATAAATGAAATGTCAGGATTTTGAATCACAACTTTTGAGACTAAATAAGATAATGCAGCATTTTGGTTGCTGAACCTTTCAAGAAGAAATTAAGCTTAAAAGTATTGCTGTTTAAGGTATAAAAAGGCACCAAGCAAAGTGCATGTATAAATAGTCATTGTGTGAAACTGGAGAGAGATAGATAATTTTTTTTTCAAGCACATTTCTGCACTTGTTCCAGTGTCTACAAAATACTTCAATAAACTGACAAGAGAGTCACATTTCAGACAAACATTAAATAACACGAGCATGTTAAATGATGATAGAAAAGGCAATAATTCACAGAAATATGTAGGTGTCTGCTATACACAAAAGGCAAATAGCTGTTTTGAACTGTGAAGACTCTTTAAAGGTTTAGTGTACACCTTGGATTCCTGCTGCCTACATAAGTACAGAGACCTAAATCCACTGCATACTGGGACTAACTGATCAAAGCAGTAGTTAAATCTATCCATGGAAAATCTAAGTTGTCTTTGGAGGCAACTCTTTGAATGCAGATTAGTGATTTCATTGAAGTAGTCAATCAACTGCTTTTTCTGGTTGTTAAAATGTCACTGAGTGAACACAGTAGATAAAAACATGATGAGCAAAAAATAATATTTCAACTTGAACAAACTTGCTATTTGTAGACTGGATCACATGAATCTGCTTCAGTCAAGATCATTTCAGAGGTAGCTACAGGAATGAATCCCACAAAGGGACTAAGTTTAATCATCCAATCCCAGACTGTATTGATTTTGGAACTACTTGCAATGACTATATAAATAAGCCATTTCTTTGCAACTGTATCTGGAGTCGGTCATGAACCCAAAACCTTCACAACCTGGTCCAAAGTGAATTATGCCCTGCAGAAATAAATTAATAAAACTAACACAGCTATGCTTCTCTACCAACTTATTTTCACGTTTCAAGAGCTTAAAAATATAAAATCAATAATCATTTAGTCATAAGGGTAAATGAAGCGACATAACATCAAAGTATACCCTTTAGCCATTCAAGTCATTCTAGGTAATTTATCTCATCAAAAGGCACTGGTAATAATCCTTTCCACTCTGAGACAAGCCGCCACACAGCTGCTGTATTATCCTAGAGTAAACAAGTTTGGAGAAAATATTAAAAATCAATATCTGTTTCCTTCTATCAGGCCAGATGGCATCCATCATAAATCTGCCTTTGTAAAGAGTTCTTTAGGTTTAGCAGCTAGAGTGTGAAAGACAACTGAATTAACAATATAAAACTAAGGCCAGTTTAATAGGAATTGACAGCTGGATTTCCTTAATCTTATAATATTGAAGCAACTGAACAATTTGCTAAAATTAAACAGACATGGAAAACAATCCACTACATTAATGTGCTATCTTAAGGAAGCTTTGACTAATCTTAGACACTCCAAGTAGTAACATTAACTTCACAGAATCCATAACAGCACAAACACGAAAGACTCCCAATTGTCATTTTTTGCATTCCTGTGGTTCTCATGCCACAAAACACAGCAATCACCTCTCCTCTGAGGGTCTGCCACACAGCCCTATTGCTGTTAGGCAGTACTTACAAAAAGTTTTGAAAAAAGGAGCTGATTACAACATCCTGAATACAATAGTTGCAATTCTCAATCAGATTTTGTAGCAGCTGTTTAAGTCACTGTTGCATTGAAAAACAAATCTGCAAGTTCATCTCAGTCCTGTATGTACAGCTTTAATGTTGAATGCTTGTAGGCTACTGATTGTGCCACTAAACAGGCAACAGCTCTCTTCATCCTTCAGTATAAACTAGGACCTTAAAGTGCAAAAGAGTGCGGTAAAGATTGTCATATTTTATTTTTTATATCCTGCCAAGGGATGTTTTGAGAAGTATTGTAGAAATGGGTTATCAGGTGTCCTTTTGTAAACCTGTGGAATGGGCTGCGTCATGCTGCAGAGGGCTCTGAAATGCTTTAGTTCAGGCTGCACTAGCTCCCTTTCACTGACATGTGGACTACTTTGCTCAGTCAGACTCTTTCATCCTCTCCTCCTGCTTTTACTTAAACAATCTTCTGTTTCTTGGGTGCATCCAGAATGTGGGACCTCCAACCCTAGACTTCAAATGTGAAAGACTCAACAAAAACTCACCCTGTAAGTGTTCAAGGTGACATCACTGCATGTGGCTTTTGGATGGATTTGAGAATCTGTCTTCAAACAGAAACATTGCTGCAAGCTCACTCACAGTGTGGCTAATCACTGCTCCATGATACAGTTTAATGCCAACTTAATTTCAAGGTTAGAGGAATATAGGTCTCTTCTGCTTCACACATGACACAGATATTTATGTGCTGAAGGGGCTTCAATTAGTCACTGACTGTAGTAAAACTTACTTGTGACATTATATTTCAGATTTCATCAGAAACATATGATTTTTAATCAATCCATCATTTGTTCTGAGTCATCTGTATTTTCCCAAAGTAGATGCACATTCATTTCTCCATGTTGGAGAATGACTCAGACTTCACTACAGTACTTTTCCTTATTCCTATATAGCCCCAGAGTGAAATAATTTACAGTCTTGCCAAATCTGTCGCTAGGAGCAGATGAATTATTTGTTGAGCTTTTTGTAGTTCCATAATTGGCATTAGCTAATAAGATAATTTGCATATTTTCAGTTCAGTTACACAAAATCATAAACATCAGGTGATAAGGCAATGTATCTTCTCTCAAGGAAACCTGAGAAAAGGCATAGCCTGTGCAATTCTTTTCAACTTATTGAGGGGAATAAATAGGTGAATTCTTGGGGTGCCAAAGGAAGGGCTTGCGAATGGTGGCAGGTGCCTGGGACTGAGGGCAGGCTCTTTTTCAGGAGAAATGGGGGAAGCTTCTGGGATAGATACTGGCCTCCTCCTTTGTTTCTGGCATTACTCCCCAGCTGCTGTTTCTTCTCTCAGGTACAGCAGATGTAATGGACGGAATGATCATTTGTGTGGTTGCCTGGAAAAGCCACTGGCTCTCCTAGAGCAGCTTGGATAGGGCTGTGATAAATTCTTCATTTTAAGTTAAAAGTGTGAACTCTTCCGAATCTAAAACCTAGGGGTCCTATGTCACACAAAGGACTGTACCATACAAATGCCAATGGTCCTGTCTGCCATGAAATTATCTGGCTGGCAGAAGGAGCAACTGCCACCCATCCTTTATTCTCAGCTGTGTATGCCATAGCTTAACTGATTTTCAGGAGCCAAGGGCAGGCTATCAAATAAGCAAGCATCATTCCAGAGATATAAGACCTGGAGGGCTTCCAGCTTTTGGGATCCTTCTCCCACTCCCATGCTAGCTTCTCTCCTTCTCACAAAGATTCTCCCTTCCCTCTGCTCTCTGATGCTGTTATTGGGTTCACAGCAAAAGTGACTTTGTAGTGAAATTTGCTAGCATAATAAGTTTCAATTAGTTGCTGAGCTGGAGGGCAAGGAGAGTCTTGTGACATGATAGCATTTGCCTATGAAATTGCACCTACAAAGAGAGCTGGGACAGAGAAGTGCAAAGCCGTGGGAGGAGGGAATAAGTTTGAAGAAGCACCAGAAGAAAGCAAAAGAAAATAACCTGGTCCTCTGAAAAAGCCTGAATAGAGATTGGCAAGATGAGTTAGATGTTTAGCACAGATCTAGATATGTTTCTGGGAATAGGATCTGGATATCAGATGACTGGAAAGGTACTTACTCTATAGTATCTGAGTGATGTGGGGCAGTGTTTCTTATGCATTCCCAGTCTCCCCCTTTCAAATCAGTATCAGTACTCTCATCCACATAAAAGCATACAGAATGAAGGACTGATTGTGCCAGAAAAGTCATTAGATTTAAGTTATTTTCCCTTCCCTCAGATATTCCATGAGATAAGAGGGTTACATTGGAGATAATTATACAATATATGATAATTTAAATAATAAAGATGGTGAGACAAACATGCTGGTTATTTCCCCTTAAAAACTGTAATCACTATACCATACTATATTATGTCAATGCTAAAGGCAACAGAATTAGGTTTTTATTAAGCAGAGTTCTATAATTAGCCTGCCTATTTTATATTCTCCAAATAATGTTATTATTGATGTTATCATATGTCTGAACTTAATGGTAGACAAACAAAGGTAACTATTTTAGTAAATCTTGTTAGTATTAAACACTTTATTAAGTGAAGTAGAAAGATTAGACAAAGTTTCTTCTAAAATACAATGGCTGAAATAGTATTCTTTAGTATTTTTATTATTCTTATATATTTTGACTTTGTAACTAGCACTACTAACTCACATGGTCATGGCAGGTATCCTTAGTTAAAAGCGTTTCCAGTGGTTCACTCTAGAGAGCATAAAGTCTGGTCTTAATACAGCAACTTAAAAATGACTTCAAATGCTTACTTTTCAAAAAACATATTCCTTGCTTTTGGTGCTAAGCTCAAGTTGTGTGAACAGAAGACACAACTTTTGGCACAAATTAAGGATCTTTTGAGCAAAGAATAAGAAATCTACTGTTAAGGGATAACAAATACCCCACCTTACATTTGCAGTTGCGAACCATTGGCCTTTTATTCTTTTTGATTAACACGGACTTAAATACAGATACTGACTTCACCTGAACTTCAGAGAGTGAAGACATAATCATCCAGGTTTGATGGAAAAAAAGAAAAAAAAGATGTACACACTGAGAATAGCATGCAACCTCTTTTACATGAGCGACATGGCAGATTATTTAAACAGAGCTTTTCATAATCCTGCACAAAAATTGCTGTAGGCAGATGATCAAATGCTCAGAATGGAAAAACATTTTTACTTACCTAGGAACTGGAGACGACTTAACAACATTCTGTGGCCTAAGAATAAGAAGTTTGCTAATGGGGTCAAGACTCAGTATAAATTTACCTTCATCGCTGAGGATGGATAACTCTGCTGTAACTTTTTAAGTATGATGTCTAGTCCTGATGCAGTCACCCTATGTCCTCTCTATGATCAGTGAAAGAAAATAAACATGTCCAGAGATGCTAAGATAAGCATTTAAAATAGGACAGCTGAACTGCCCTTAAGAAGCATTTAGTCCTCTCCACTGATTGTAAGGACAGCCTAAAGTAAATAGCTCAAATGTAGACATAAAATGTTATTTGTCTAAAACTCCATTAGAATCTTACCATGGGAAACTGATATTCAGCCTAGACATCAGCTAAAAGTCTTTGCCGCACCTAAACCTGATCACATCTAAGCTTAATCAAGCTCAAAATTATCTCCATAGATAAAAGGACTGAGCTAGCACTAAAATTTTTAACAAAGGCATTTTCTCTGAGATGCCTTCTTACACAGAAGCTTATGGAAAAGGATCATTTTATAGAAAATAACAATCTCTATAATCACAAATATTTGTTTAAACAAGCTGACTCTATTGAGTATGGAGGTTGATTGCACACTACAGGTCACAATTTTACCAGAAGTCTCTATCTCTCGGTAGACAAAACTGACCAAACTGAAGTCAGTAGGATGTTATCTGTTTAGCCTGAGATTTGAACATCTGCCATAGCAGTGTTCAAATGATGCGATTGCTACACTGAAGAAAGCATAGTCTGGAGCTCTTAAGTGGTAAATTACACAGAAAGACCCTTCATCATGGCAGTCATGAAAGACCTCAGATTTTACCTCTTTCAGAATAATTACATTTAATTCCATGATAAACAATTGTGCTTCTTTGAAAAAATAAAACAAAACACAATCCTGAACTCCAGCCTTTAGCTGGACATTACTGCTCTCAAGAAGAGTTTATTCCTTGCCGTTTCTTTCCTGTGTTTTCACTTTGTTGGAAAGTTAGTCATTCAGCACATGCTTACCTCTAATTTGTTGAAATACAAATCTAGAATGGATTTGTATAAACTGCACATGGTCAATTGCTAAAGATCAAAAGTAACCACTCTTATTAAAAGAAAGTATCTCCTCTGCTCTTTTTGCATTTGGTCAAAAATATTTCCAAACTTTAAGGATAGCCTGATAGTTAGATACTAAATGATATACATCTTAATCTCAAAGCAGTTCCTGTTTATTGTGCAACCCACTTAGTTTCAATGGAAGTCTATCGTGGGGAAGAGCATTGCCTGCTATAATGTATCAGCATTAATCAGTCAGTCAGTGAACTAACCAAAAGCCCCCAAAAACTAGGGTTAGAATCAGGCATCACATTTTTTCTTGTTGCAGAGAAATCTGAAGTGCCTATTCCTAGATAATTCCAGGAAATTTTATCACCAGTTCTCTCAATACAGGCACTTTCTACATCTCTTACAATCCAAGATTTCTTAATTTGCTCACCTAAGAGCATGCTAAAACCATGGTTAATAATTTAACAGAAAAGTTTAAATTCAACTCACGTATGCACAAAAAAGCATGCATATGTCACAATTCTAACTTTAAAATGGAAGATAAAAAATTCATATGAACCCATAGGAGAAACTGAACCTTGTTATTTTTAGAACTTTTTTAATGAGCACAAACTCTTTTTTACTTCTGATAAGTATCATGAAAAATCGAACATTTCTAATTTCCGTTTGTGGTGATTCATTCATATTAGACATTTATTTACACAAATTACTGATCTTAAATTGAATTATATTCCTGCAATTCCTCTGCTCATTGAATACTTTGAATCTTTAACAGAAATAGAGCAGCTTTCCATTTACACAACATACCTGTATTATAAAAACAGGACAATAAACCAATATTGTTTTCCGATGGTAGAAAAAATTAAATGACAATTGTTTGATATACAAACATATATATATAACCTTTACTATATATGAACAGGTTAATGTTCTTTATTCAAACATACTTTCTTATTCACTTTTTAACTTGTCAGATAGATGGGCTATACCTGCTCAAAAAGATGTGAAATTCCATCTCAACATAGACACTTAGAAAAATCATATAACTGCTTATCTTTTTGTTTTAGTTGACATTTTTGTCCACGACACATTCCCTTGTATATAAGAACTGCCTCCTTTGCTATCTACGGCAAGACCAGTTGTGTTAAGACTGGTCTGACTGGACGTCTGCATCTGGAGAGCATTCAGTAACCTGCAATAGTCTGAAAGTTTTTATATGCCATAGCTGGACTAAATAGTGTTTATCCTCTCCTTGAAACACAGGATGGGAATACCTTAGCAATAAATCTGATCACCAGTTATCCCACAACATGCCAAAGCCTTAGTGAGGAATGACTAAGTTATTCAACACAGTAAAGCTAGAAATGCCCTAGCTGAAAGAGCTTGACAACTTCAACATCCAAAAACATAGTTGATCCTTACATGTTCTCATTTTTTTCCAATTGTCATGACGGTCAACACATTAGTCAGGTTGAGCATGGGTCTCACAAATATGGTTTTAAACTAGATAAAGTGTTTGAGCTGTGATTGGAAGTTAGGTACTTGAAAAACAGACCTAATGTCTCCTAGAGTATAAAACTATTCCTATGTTGCTCAGGAGAGGAGTTTGGTCTGACAGTCCTAGCTCAGAGATCAGCAGAATCAGAATTCTGTCAGGAACCTGGGAGTGAACAAAAATGTAATTTTCTTCTGATAGGCCACTCTTTCTGGGTTTTGGACAATTGCTGTTGTAATCCATGCTTTCAGCCTCTGTTATAGTGACTTTCTGTTGCCTCTTCTACAGCTTTTACATCTGTAACTTGTTTTGGTTTACCTGCAGCATCTGAAGTAGGTGCCGAGATAATTAGAGTAAATTAATTTCTGGCTGAGGCTGATTTACGTTGATTTGATGTGCGTCTAGAGATATGAGGTTTTTTTACAGTAATCACAGGCACCTGCATTCCACAAGAAATATTTACTGTTGTTGTATATGGTTAGTTAGCTAATATTTTGGTAATGGACATCTGAGCTTCATAGAGCTAAAAAATATTGTGACATCTTAATAGACTTTATAAACATCTTTCAGAGCTCTGCCACAGGGCTTACGGAAATTGAAACATGCACGACTTTCATAGTGTTCATTGAAAAAAAATTGTAAACTCCTCAGGTTTAGGAATTGAGTAACTCCATAGTTCATAGTAAGAAGCAAATATCTTTTTGGAAGAGATCTATCTCAAAAACCACAGTATTGTTCTGAAGCTCTATACACCAAACAAGTCACAAGTTGTGACATACACATAGTTTACATAGTTTACAAAGCCCTTAAAAGAAATAGCTCTGATTCCAGGAATCTAAAAGTTAGTTAGTAACTGTTTAAATGTTTATAAGCATAGTTGAATGTTTGATAAAATTACTCAAAATCTTTTGGTAAAAAGATGTTTTTAAAGTGAGAAAACACTGTTAATTCTACAGAAATGTAGAAGTGAATTTATAAAATAAAGATAAGAATATTCATGTTTGAACATTAATCAACCTTTTATTTTACAAGTGTTGAACATAGTTAAAGAAAAATACTATAAACTTTGGCACAATGATGTTCTTATAGTCCTTGTTCATACTTTTTTAGGTAAAAAAATCACTAATATCTGTATTGGGTCACCAGTAGTCCTGATAAAATACCCACCAATGACAGAACTGAGCTACCTTTACCTCAAAGGATTCAGAAGAAAGCTATGCTAATAATTCCTAGTCTAGAAAACTGCATCTAGAAGCTCAACATGACCCAGCAATGTGCACTTGCAGCCCAGAAAGCCAATCGTATGTTGGGCTGCGTCAAAAGGAGCATGACCAGCAGGTGGAGGGAGGTGATTATCTCCCTCTGCTCCGCTCTCATGACACCCCACCTGCAGTACTGTGTTCAGCTCTGGGGACCGAACGCAAGAGGGATGTGGACCTGTTGGAGTGAGTTCAGAGGAGGCCACGAAGATGCTCAGAGGGCTGGAGCACTCTGAAGACAGACTGAGAGAGTTGGGGTTGTTCATCTTGGAGAAAAGAAGGCTCAGGGGAGACCTTAGAGCAGCCTTCCAGTAACTAAAGAGGGCTTACAAGAAATCTGGAGAGGGACTTTTTACAAGGGCATGTAGTGACAGGATAAGGGGGAATGGCTTTAAACTGAAAGAAGGTAGATTTAGATTAGATATTAGGAAGATATTTTTTACTGTGAGGGTGGTGAGACACTGGAACAGGCTGCCCAGAGAAGTTGTGGATGCCTCATCCCTGGGAGTGTTCAAGGCCAGGCTGGATGGGACTTTGAGAAACCTGGTCTAGTGGGAGGTGTCCCTTCCACTGCCCATGGCAGGAGGGTTGGAAAAAGATGATCTTTAAGGTCCCTTTCAACCAAAACCATACTATGATTCTATGATATCAAATAGTTAATATAAAGTTTTCCTTTCTCTTTTGCTCTGTTGTCATAATAAAAAAAAAAAAAGGTAGATTTTTAAGGCATAAGTGACCTTTGCAGAAGTTACTGTTTTGATTACTATTATGTTGTATAACTTTTCTGTTTAACCTAATTTACTTGTAGTCTAAGCAACTTTTTCTAATCTGTCCTTCCCATTCTCACACTTGATGCAATACAGATATATCAGTTTGTTAATATATTACTTCAGACAGTTAAAAAACCAGGATAGATGTTTTGTTGGACAAGAATTTAGGCATACTAATATCAAATTTCTTCAGAACTCTAAGTTAAAATCACCATAATAATATTCACCCATCACACCATTCACACTTACTTCAGTTTCCTCTTTTGTTGTTTTAGTTTCTGAGTTGCCTCATATCCACTGTACAAGAATGGAAGATCTGGAATAAATATCTTCCACCAGCTTTTAAAAATATCCAGTTAAATATCTTGATGCCTAAACATTGTCCGTATTCCCTTTATTGAGCTAGCAGTGCTAAACTAGGAGAAGCAGTAAGCCAATGAATACACTTCCAGTATGCTTAAATTATTTCATATTCAGCTGTTTTCTAAGTTATTAGCCTTTTAAAATTCAGAATTTACATTTTACATGTTGTAGTTGATAGTTCAAAAACCAACTAGAAAGTATTTGGGCTTAATTGAATAGGATTTATTGAACTGAATATTTTTGTGCTTGGAATAATCTTTTCCTTTTTTATCTTGAATACTTCACTGTTGATAATTCTTGTACAGCTGTAAAGTACTTACTGGAGAACAGACAATTTACAAGTGCTGTTGAAATGTGGTTTTAGTAACTGTATTTTCTAGTTCACTGTGAATTGGAAAAGGAGAACTGGAGAGGCACTAGCAAAGCAGGCTAATGTGGCTGAAGTTATGCTCTCCATTACCCTTGCATTTATGAATGATATGCATGAAAGTTGGCAACGCATGCTGGCAATTATCATAGGCAGGCCTTGTTATAATGTATTCAGAGTTGAAGGTATATTTATGCTCATATCAGAGCAAACCAAAAGTTTCACTAAACTTGGTGTTTATTGTTTAATACTGACTGTGTTGTTGGCAGGCAAACTGAAACCAGAGTTTCATTGGCAACTGCAGCAAAACATACAGCAAGTTTTTTGTACTGTCTCTTAGTATTTCTCAGAATATTTTCCCAGACCTTTCCCATTTGAAAGAAACTTCTCTTTATGTGCCCAGAAATTCTAGTTTGCTGCAGAATATATTGCTTCTGCTGATGCAGTATTCGGGGAAGCCTTTCAAAATATCTGCTACTGTTTCTGAATGGCTGAAGTTTTGAATGCTAACACTGTACATGGCCTCAGCTGAGGCACAGTAATTTCACAGATTCTGACATTTGTGACCAGAAATTTAATGTTTAACGTAGTAGTTAAGTAGTTAAACAGCATATGATATCATGAGATGCTTTTTAAGCACAGGGCAAAGTGTAGCACCATGCCAGTTTCACAGAGGAGTAAGTAGACAAAAGATATAGGAATAAGGTGCTGAAGTCATAACGAAAAAATCTCCTAATCAGTTTCCTACTGAAGCAGCCAATGGAGGTGCTTGAATTCCTAGTTACTTTAGGTACATAGTTCATTAATTTACCTTCAGTGACAAGTAAAGCTGTAATTTTCTCCTCCCTGTTCTTGACTAGAGTTCCTGTCCTCATGCTCTGTTGCTTCTTGCTAACACAAGTGTTTGTGTGTCCACACAAGGTGAAGTGGGCTGAGAAACTGCTCTGGCTGCTAGTCATATATGGAGTCCTGGTCTGGTTTACCATCTGACGGGTATTTGCTCTAGCATGATGAGCTAGGCAAGGACAAATGGCCAAGGGTGGGAACTGATGAGGCAAGAGAGAAAGTGTGTGTGTGAACAATAAGAACCAGCAGTTTTGTGCATCTTTTATGATCTACATCCTAAGATGGTTTCCCAAGACCACCACATCTTGACCTCATCAGTGTACTAGGAAGAAAATACTGCTGGCACAATGTTAGCTATATGTTCCTCTGCTTGTCTCACTGTTGGGATCCAGTCAGATGTCCTCTGAACATACCAAGTGGACAGCGTTACACAAAACAGTGCCAAAGAGGTATTCACTGCCTTTTACCTCACTCCCATTAACACTGAGCTGAGATATGGAGGACCAGGATGGAGGATGTCCTCTGCTTAACACAGAGTGACAGGATAGAAGTGGCTATGTGTCTCATATCCTCTTTTTGTTACTGCTGAAGAATCATTTAAATGTTGCCGTATTGGGGACTTCAGCCTGATTCTCAAGTGTGTATACTAGTAACCTGACATACAGAATCCACATATTGCCGTTCTCTTTGGCACAGATAATACTTACTTTGTATATAGACCTAGTGCCAACTAGAAAGAGTGAATAAGTAGGTACCTGCTTAGGCTTATAAGAGTCCCTGATCAAATGAAATGAGATGTGGATCACATGTACCAGCAACCTGGACCTTCTACATTTTACCTGAGACCTTGGCACTCATGATACGTAGGTAGACTCTACATAACATTGGCTGTATGAGAAATACTTGAGACCTAATGCAAGAAATCTGTTCACAATTGCAACTGTCAAGGAAATAAATGAAATTGAGGCTTTTGGATCTGAAGTCTTCCCTAGTGACTGGCTTAGCTCCATCTTCATTTTGCCAGATGAAGTAGAGCGTACCATTCAACTCTTCCCAGATATTACAGTAGGGAGGCTAGGGGATCAAATCCAAAATGAAATACAGGCACAATGAGACTGTGCCACAAGTGAAAGTTAGGTGCCTAGCTCTAGGACTAGTTCATGAACTAGTAATCATGACTAGTGGTTCACAGTCACAAAAGACAGAATGGGAAAGTTTTTCTCACCTGAGCAAAAGCAAAAAATTCATGCTACCCAGCACACTCAGTACAGTTTTTCCCAAACAACCCATGTTCAGTCCACCATTTCTTGGCTGCTTTGGTTATATATCTGACATATGATGTGTGGAATGAAAAAGCAGCCCCAGGACCAAGTTTTTTGATGTTTTGCTTGCTTGTGGTTTGTTTGGTTTTTTGTTTTGTTTTGTTGTCTTCCTTGTCGTGTTTTGAAATGAACCTCTCTGTAGCACTTTGTGTACCCTGGGCAATCCTGGCAAACCAAATCCTGCAGTGGACATTGAGACAGGCTTACCTTGGGACAGGCATGCCTAGGCACACTATCTCAAACATACTATACTGGTGTGCACACTAGGCTACCAACATTTAGAAACTGTAATGTTAATCACAATTCTACATCCACCTGGTATGTGTGGTAACAATACAAAGCCCTGTAAGCAGTTCTAATGAACCCCTCATAAATTTCACCATTCCATGCCTCTTCTTGTCTCCTTCCCTCTCTTATGTTGGATGGTATAGCTGGTATTAGAGATATCTCTATGCTTTACATTTCAGAAGACTGGTCTCAGGGAAAATTTACTAGGGAAAATGTCCAGTCACTGAACATGTTTTGTATTAGTTATTTTTGTGTAAAGTCTCCGAAGCAGACTTTGCTAAGCCAGCTCTAGGAGCTATGAAGGTACTTAACTCAGGAAATAGTAAATCCATTGATTTAAAAGGGACTTAATTTGAACCATTTACAAGACTAAGTGCTCCTTAATGTCAATAATAGCTGAGGTCTAAATTTACAAACGTGCTGCCTTAATGAGACAATCTCTTGATCTGTTCAGTTCTGATTGGGAGCTCCAGGAAGTAAACAGCAAAGAGAGCTTGTTAGTAATATCCTGTTGAAATGTTTTATCAGTGGAATTTTTTTAAATTTTTTTTTCCCTCCCCGAACTAAAATTTTTATGCACTGTGATATACCACTCCGACACAAAAATGACAGTTACTTGATCTTCCCAAAAAACAGTTGTCAGTGTTCTTATAGATGAGCTGGAGTATAGGCAGAAGATCTCAACCACCTACCAATGGCATCTCTTTTCTCCTCTACATTTGTCTGCAGGAGGATTAAGACACCTGTGGCATCCATTTTTTTGGTGTCCAGACTCAAGATGTACTTTTTTCTTCTAGAAAATTTAACATTTTTTACAGGCTAGGATTTCCATTTTACATCCAGCTTTGGTGTCAAAATGTCTGCCACAACTCACACAGTAGCAAAAAAGAAACATTTCTTTTGTAACATTTGTTACTATAAAGATCATTAAAGTCAGAAATGATATGCAGGGGTCATGTGCTGTATGTAATATTGTAGAAATTAATAAACTGGTCATCCTGATTGCAACTTTAGCTTTAGTTACCCACACTCAACCCAACAATCTTAGTTCAGGCCAGAAAATTTGAACAGTAGAACAGCACTTGAACTTAACAGCTACATATTTGCAATACAGAATCACTGATTCTCCCACTGAATTATTAGTTTCAGCCTTACTTATGTTTTCTCCTATAATCCTCAGATTTTAAACCCCGCTTAACATGGTTAGAAATGTGTTCGTGTATATAGGAATCAGGTAGTGACAATGTTCAGTTAAAATTCAGCCTACTGCTGCAGTAAAGACAAAACCCAGAGGAGGAAAAGGGAAAGGAAAGGAAAGGAAAGGAAAGGAAAGGAAAGGAAAGGAAAGGAAAGGAAAGGAAAGGAAAGGAAAGGAAAGGAAAGGAAAGGAAAGGAAAGGAAAGGAAAGGAAAGGAAAGGAAAGGAAAGGAAAGGAAAGGAAAGGAAAGGAAAGGAAAGGAAAGGAAAGGATTTGCAGGGACAGAAGATTGAAAAAATTGCTATTTCCTGCTTATCTTAGCATAACTGCTATAGGAAAGTTGAATGGCATTTTAATGATTCTAGTCTTTAGTTTCAAACAGAATCATTGATATTATAGTGATATTCTCATATGTAACTACAGTTTAATGCCATGATCCTATTTATTAAATGTACTTGTCACAATAAAGCATTTTTAAAGTAAAAAATCTTTTATCTAAGTAAGGAAAGGTAAGCTAAAACCTATGAAATTATTCAGCTTTTGATCTTTAAGAACCTTATATTTGAAAGAGAACGTGTGAGTGCTTTTTAGCTTTTGGTTCAGCTAAACTTAAACCTTTGAAAGAGATGCTATGCATAAATAAAGCAAACAAACAATAGAATGGCTGATTTTCACAGCAGTGGAATTTTGTCAATGAACTGAAGCTTAGTGTTATTAAACAATAATTAAGCACTTGAAGCATAGTTTTTTATACTTGCTAATCTTGGTGACTGTTTACATGCTACTGTTTGTTAAATGGCAAAGTTTATTGATTTGGTAAATTCCGTACCACATTGTATATTTTTATTTGGTCTGTGTTCTTACATCCAGTTCAGCATTTTTAAATGTCAACCGCAAAGTATTATTGATCTGTAATTAAAAGTGCAGAGAAAAATTAGCATAGTAGAAGGTTATGATCATTAGTACTTGTACTGTTAGGCAATTATTTAACTTGATTTAACATCTCTTTTTTTTTTTCAGTTATTGACATACAATACAACACTCACTCACATGCTTTTATTTTGTTAAAAAGGTGAGTTGAATAGTTACTGAACAGTGGGCCTTTAGAGGTTTTTTGATATCAGCACTTTGTGGAATTGTCTAAAAATAATTTCTCTAAAGGGTTTTCTTAAGTGGAAGAATATGAAAGAAAGAAAAAAAAAGCGTTACAGGTATACTCTCTATCTAGAAAGACTTCTTGTCTAAAATTAAAAATTAGTTTTCCCGTATGAATAAAGCTGAGAGAAAAATGGGATTGGACTTTTCTTTCAGCTTGAGATATAGATGCATTAATGAAGTACATACTATATGTAGCATGTATATATTTTTTTCTCTAATAATACTTTTTTCTTCCTTAGGTACAGCATATGTCCTGTGAAAATCTTCTAACATGGATTGTTTTCTTTCTGGTCCATCTCAAGATCTGATGACTAGTAACTGGAGATGACTGGCAACTCTTCAGTGGCCTGAAAAAAAGGCCCTCAACTCCAAGTCCAGTGTCCAGTAATTACCACAATTTGGTGACCTTGCAGGTGCTTCAACAGAGGGGCTGAGTAACTTGAAGAGAGGACCTGCTAGGATGAAGGGTGGAAGAGTGTGCAGCAGTTGCTGCTACCATGCTGCCTACTACATGAACAAATGAGAGATGGGCTTCCAGGCCCTTGCCCTGGCTCCTTCTATGAATATTCGTTTACTAGTATGCACACATACTGTACAATGCCAAACATTGATGTTTAAGAATAATTTGAAGTATATGCAGACACTTGCAAAGTTGCCTGCTGTTTTCCTTTCTTTCCCTTCCCTTCCCTTCCCTTCCCTTCCCTTCCCTTCCCTTCCCTTCCCTTCCCTTCCCTTCCCTTCCCTTCCCTTCCCTTCCCTTCCCTTCCCTTCCCTTCCCTTCCCTTCCCTTCCCTTCCCTTCCCTTTCCATGTTGTAGGAGCCAACAGAAAGACATGTCTCAGAATATCACATCAAAAGATGTAGTGTGGCCATTGAATCTGCCCTTAGAATTGGCTGCAGGTTTCCTGAATGTAAGTAACTTTTTTAATGAGGCAGCAGGCCAGCATAGGACTGCTCTGTTTTATATCCTAAGATCATTTCAATTCCAGTCGACTGTATTATGCAACTGCTAAGGAAAGAAATAAACTAGAATTCTCATTTTTGCTGACAGGACATCCTGGGTACTTTGGTTTCTCTGTTTTATAGTAGCCTCTGAGTTTTGGGGCATAATTCTAATTTATAGGCGATATCTGTTAAAACATTCCAGCAGTAAAAACAAAAGCTTTTAATTCTCCAAGAACTGCATGAGGAGCATCATGAGAGCGATGACACAAGAGTCAAACTTGAGTCTCTGATAAATAGCCTTTTTTCCCATTGTCAACAACTTGTGATGCTTCTGCTGAAACCTTGCCTGGGTGTAAGTCATTATATAAATACTTAGTTTTTCAATTTTAGAAAATAAATACCTTGCCCTCTCAGTTACAAGTTTTCAAGAACATTATAAGGAATTATAAAGAAAGTTTAGAATGATGGAGCTTAAAACTCAAGAAAAAATAAAAAAAGCCCCTTTGAACAATGTTTTAAAAGCTATGTTTAAGCTAATCTCATGGCTGCTGTGGCCTAACAACATGTTATCAAGCATGTTAGTGGTGAGGAGAGGGACATGCACAATGTGTGTCTATTCTAAAACTCAAAGCTGCCTCAATGTGACTTTTTTATCAACAGTATGCCAACAGCATACTGTGAATACTTTTATGTGGTAAACTGGTGTTAGCAAGATAATGCTATCTTTGCTCAATTGCAGAATTTCCTAAAGAGTGTTTCTTTTCTCCCTATTACTCTAAACTATGGATAATGTTTTGGTACTTTTTGGAAACAATACAAATTGTTTTGTTTTTTTAATACCATTTCACTGAGGACAGAAGACTCCCTTCAGGTTTCTTGAAAAGTTCAAAGATCAGCTAACTGTAAGGAATTAAATTTATATGCCATGCCTATTTCTTGCTTTGTACTAGATTTTCATGCAAGGGTTATCTACAGTTGATTAATTTGCAGAAATTGATTAGTATTGTATAATGTTTATTGCACAGCACTTTCTGTTCTTGTTCTCCATCAGAATTTCAGCCAGAAGCTATATGAAATTCAGAGCATATTTACAATGAGTTAAGCTAAATAAAAATATGATTCCAGATTGAAAATTAAAGGTGATAAAACAGAAACAAACTCCCAAACTTGTTAGTATGGACAAAGAAACCATTAAACAGTGAATTCAAAATAATTGAAACTTTTAAACCCAAAAATTTAAATAAAATATTTGGCAAAAAAATTAAGTCAGCACAACTATATGTAACACCAACACTGAACTTCTAGTTTTCCCTTTCTAATAGCTATAGATAAATATTAGAAAAATATGTTGAAAATACTTATTTTAATGGTTTAATTGAAAAAACTTGTGTGCAAGTTATGAAGCGTGAAATTTTTTTTTTTTTTTAAGTGTAGGGTCTTATTCATCCAGGAATCAGAGACTTTTTTGGTCCTAGTGTAGAATCAGCGAAGATGCAAATGTCTTGTCTTGACAGAAACATTTTCCAAGTGAAGTTAATATTTTTTAAATATAAATTTTGGTCAAAGAGAGATTTTAGATTTCTTGCTGAAAACAGAAAGAAGGAAAACATTTCAGTTCATTAATGTGAAGATAGTAGTTGTTTGTCTGTCAATAACATTGAAAGTAGCAGTGCAATTTCTGTTACAGAATCACATCTTGTCATCTCCTTTTTTGGTGATTGGTAATTTTACCATTAAGTCAGTTGGTTTTGTGTGAAACTCTAAGAAATCAGGACAAGAGTCCCTGTGAAATTTTCACGCAACTGTTGCTTTTGTGTAGAATAAATATCTCCCCTGACGCACATAGCAAATCCGATATACTGCACAAGTATCATGTACGAATACGGGCCAGAGTCACCAGGAGGCATTCCTGACCCATGGTATGCAGCACTGAAGATCTTTCTTACGTAGCTTAAATTAACACAATATCTGGAACAGTCAGCATCTCATTTAACCATTCAATGGCAATACCATATGGAGGAAGACTGGAAAATAATGTCAGAGTAGAACCCCTGTCCCAAACCAGATTCACCCATGTAACCCAGTTCCTGATTTGAGACAGCCCTTTAGGATAGCAGGACTACTACATGTGGGAAGTGTCATTCCCTACACAGACTTTTTAACTTGTGCACTGAAAACTTACTTCCTTAGTAGACTCAGATGGCATGGAAAGATTTTCATAAAATCATAAAATCATAGAATGGTTTAGGTTGGAAGGGACCTTGAAGATCATCTAGTTCCAAACCCCCTGCCATGGGCAGGGACACCTTCCACTAGATTAAGCTGCTCAAAGCCCTGTCTAGTCTGGCCCTTGAACACTTTTCCCTTTAGTTAGGGAGTTAACACAGTTTTACTCTTTTTTTTCTCTTTGCTCTTTTGTCACTTCAACTGTAAAGTGTGGTAACATGGTGCTTAGTTTTTCTTTCCAACTGATCAGTGCATAATATACTGCTTTTTTTCAATATACAAATCTTTGAAATACTGTAAAATAATGCCAAAATATGACAATACCTTTTGGAGCTTGGAATTCAGAGGTATTTTTCCAGCTTTCATAGCATAAATGAAGTAACATTTAGTGGTAGTGCACGCACAAAGAATTACTGCTTCAAAATCCAAAGGTGACTAAATAATTTTTTTAGCCCACAATACGCTAACTGTACAATATGACTATGTAGCATATCATTTCGGATCACATTATATTCCATTTCCTCTCCTTGAGTGGCATTATAAAAGATATACCTCAACATTACAATGATAGAGGCTTTTGTAAAGCCTTTTGAACAATACTCTGTTACTTTGGTAAAATACACACATGTGCACATACACACACACAGAGAAAATATAATCATAAGCATATCCACTGTAATAGTAACCTTTCCATAGACTTTCCAACTTGTCTGGTCTTCCTTGAAGGTCGATTGGGTTTTCAACTCTGTTATCTCCTAGGTGTTTGATGGAGTGGTCCAGATAACAGAGGAGAGAGCAAAAGAAAAAGAATTTTTTGAAGATCAAAAGTGTCTGTTCATTTTGTTATCTGACCCTATCTGTTGTCATAGTAACAGCTTTCTTTTAAACTCTGCCATCAGATGATTTGTCTCTATCTGCTATGAATTCTGCTTTGACTGAGTAGCTGCTGGTAACGTATAAAGTGGGTACCGTGTTTTCCAGTTTCCTACTGCAATATTAAGAAGTGAAAGATAGATGATAAATTCTATTTTCATATTCGATTGTTCAATATTCCCTTTTTCAGAAATAGTGAATTGTCATCCTAATTTGACCAAATAATAGATAAAACTTCCAAAATGGTCGTATAGTAGTCTCAGTTCTAGGGCTGGTAGGACAGAAATGAAAATCCAGGACCATATCCCAGGAGGAACAATGCAATTCCTGTTTAAGGCTGTAGATCCCGAAGCTACTCATTAAATGCTCATTGCCTCCTCACAAAAGCAAGACCATGTTGTGAAGGGCTTAGTCACAAAGGGGTCCAGAAGAACCTTGTTCTGTGCTGGATGTGTATAATAGCAGGTCACTGTGGTAGTTCCTACTTGCATGGACTATTAATTCTCTTCTCCCTTGGGTGACCTAATCATCATGCAACATATGGAAGGAGAACACAAGATTATAGAACTTGAACTGACTCATCATATGTGGTTGTCTACCATTACAGAAATCACAACATATTGCTCCTTTCAGAGATAGAACAAACTGATCAACACCACCCAAAAATTACAAAGTTTTTTTCCTCCCTGCCCCCCTCAATTTCGTCTGCTGAAAGGCTGTTTCAGAATTTCACGGTCATCATCAACAGGCAACCCTTCACCACCTTATTTTTATTAGGTTCTCTGCCAAGTTATTTCAGTCTGCTCTTGTAAGATGGATTCTGAAGTCAAAGAAGATATCGGTGACACTTAGAAACTATAACTGTATTAATCAGCATATAATTAATAATAGTTAGTTAAATCTAACCATACTAAAATAGTTTAAAAAACAACAGTATATGAATACTTTGCAAAATTGTAATGTCATAGCCAGAGACAATGGATAAACATTTTACATGAGTATGTGAACAATGCGACCATCAAAAGGGAAAAGATGTGCGTAGTTGTAGATAAGAATCACCCGTGTAACAGAAAGTAGGAAGATAAAGAAGCACATGGGCTAGCTGAGGACAACATCTTTTGGGAGTGGAGTAGATGTGGTTAAGAATCAGGCAAAAGCAAGGAAAATTGAAGAAGAAAGAAAAATAGTCCATTTCTGTTCCAATTTCTCTGCCAAGAGATCTCTTGAGCCTGATGACCTTGTAATTGTGCATACTCACAACTAAATAGCAAACTCACAGCGAAGGGTCTAAATGTTAAGAATTAAGTTTTCCATATATAGTGAAAATAATTAAAAATATGTAAAAACTGTTAGCAAAAAGCGTATTATTAGTGAAACTGTTGGCAAATGTGTGATATTAATGTTATTAGTTATTAGTACCAGGAATTTGGTTTGTTCTAGTGTTTAAAACTGGTCTCGTTTATTACTCAAGACAAAGTGATCTCTGATACAGGGATATATATACAGATATATAGATATTCAGTTTCAATAACTCTCCATTCTTCCCATCATTATAGCAAAGTTTTTTCTCCAGTTGACTTTATCTTTCTATAGCACGGGTGACTAAAGAGTATTTTCTGCAACTGTCTCAGTTTAACTGCAAGTCAGTTTATGGACCAAATTTCTAAGACTTACCTCCACCTCCACAAAATTTCAGAGCCATGGATTTGCTACCTAACAAACTACATTCCATACTCCAGGCCTCAAATTCATAGTCAGGCTGAAAGATTTGAATACAAGTGAGATAGCACTTTGTAGGCTATGGTAGGAGATAAAGAAGTATCATTTTTTAAGTAATAATTAGATGCATGTGTTTGATACTCCTCTGGTGGGGAATCACTGCCTATGGATTCTTTTGCAGTTCTGAGAGCATGAAACCCTAAATAGCAAGAAATCATCATTATATAAAAAATATAAAAAAACATGAAAGATGGCTGAGATGGCTACTAGAGCAAATTGTTAGTGATTTATTCATGGTTGTTAAACCCAATTAATCAAATAGATCTAAACAAACTGTACTCAAGTGACTTGTCAAAACACATGACAATGATAAATGAGCCTGTGAAGATGACGTCTAGTATTCACAGTGATATTTTTAGTAATATGAAAATCTAGGAGATTTATCAAACTGTTTTCTTAAAGAAATAGATTTTATAAAGTCAGGGGATATAAACATCTGTCTAATGTCTTTTGAAATTGCTAGCAAATTTGTAGCAAGTTTGGTACAAGAATAGATACTTCAAAAAATAAGTTTCCGCAGGCTTTGAGGTGGTTGAATGGAGAAGAGCCTGCAGAAATGAAAGATATATCACGATTTCTAATATTAGAATCAGAAGATCCACATGGGCATGTGTTATGGAGGCATTAATCCATTAGACATAGAACAATTCAACCCCAAAACAAAAGTCCCAAGAAACTAGGCTTCCTAATTTCTGTAGTTCATATAATAGTTACAGCTGCTATTGATACTTGCAGTTGTGAAAAATTCCTCATTTAGGATTCCTGAAGTGAAACACCCCTGGACTGTCCGACAGCTGGGCTGTGATTGTACTATGTGCAGCTGACTGCTGAGAGGGTCCTGAGGTATGTGCAGCAGTGAGGAGGCTTGAGGATCTGGGAAGAATAATTGACAATACCGAGAAGTTTGTTCTGTTATGCAGTATACACACAGGAAGACAAAGAAGGTTTTTAGAACCTCAGATTGATTACACAGGAATTTCTTAAGCTAGATATGCATTTGAGTGCGGCTTTCTGTCATTGAGGGCCTTTGGCATCAAGCTAAGCTCAGAGACAACCTGTGGTAAGGTATTCAGTGAGCAGTAGCTTTCCCAAATACAGGACAAACCATTACCAGTTAACATTTCACAAAACACTAGCTGATCAAATTTGTCAAAATTGCTTTTTTTTTAATCACTAGACACGATGACATAGATGATAAACAAAATTATTATTTTTAACCAACAGGAAATTTGTGATGAGAAATGAGAAATGTGATGAGAATTGAGTGGGTTTACAATAGTTACAGGGAATACACATGGGAAACTTGCCAGACAAGCTGTTCTTCATTTGCTAAGAATAGATTTTAAATAGTTAAGTGGTAGGCTTTCTAAAGATGTATGCACCCATGTATTTTGGCCTTCAGAAGTTAATGGATTGGATTTCAACTTGACTTCCGTTAATGTTAAAGAGGATCTTACATCTGTATTTATAAGATGGCTGTTTGTTCAATGTTAACCTGAGTGCCCGATTTGACTTCGATAACTGATCAAAAATATAATTTTGAAAGTTTTGTCCCTAGAATTCTGGTGTTTCATTGAATATTTTCCATCTAGTAATGCATTCTAGCAGTATCAATATTTCCTCCTATAAGGGAGAAACCACTAGTTTTGAGGTGGGTGCCTGTTCTAGTCGAAGAGCAGACTGATTTCAGGCTGCCTGTAAGTACCACCTGGTCTTCTGTCATGAGCTTTCTGGAATGACCTTGAGCTACAGTATTTGCTGGACATCAGCCACATGACACGGACAGCTGCAATATATAAGTACAGCTGCAATATATAATGACAGCTGGAGTGCGTGCTCGGTCACTAACTGTTGTAGGTAGGTGTGCAGCTAAGACTGTCCCGAGAGGCAGCAGAAACCCAGATGTTTTTTGTGACTTACCTAAGGCTCTAACTCACCACAAGTCTGGAAGATGAGATGAGGTTCTAGCATCTCTGGAGATGCTAGAAGTACATTGGAGAGACACTCTTTTAGATGAAGAAGCAGCAGCTCCATCCCTGGCTGAGCTGAAGACCAGGTTGGATGGAGTCTTGGGCGACATGGTCTAGTGTGAGGTGTCCCTGCTCATGGTGGGGGGGTCGGAACTAGATGATCTTAAGGTCCTTTCCAACCCTATGTATTCTATGATTGTATGATTCTATGATTCTATGATCTACATCTGACTACTCCAATTTTCTACCCCACCAGCATAATTATTGCTGGCAGATGAAGATTTATTTAGGGCTATGGATCTCAATGCTGCAAATGCTTATACATGTGTTTAACTTAAGAATGCAGATAGCTCCATTGTGGTTTACGAAACTAGCCATGTGCTTGGAGTTATGCATGTGCATAAATGTCAGGATTGTTGCCTAAGGACATAACTTACCAGTAATCTGTCGGAAAAAGAAATGTCTTCTACAGAGGGCAGCTATTTCTTTTAGAAATGCCTACATGGGATATTGTTTTTACAATCATTTTTAGATGAGTTACTCTCTAAAAATCCTGGTTCATGTGATTCTCTTTTGAATGTTTTATGGATATATCTTCTTTTTTTTATTGAGGTATTTTCTGGCAAGAATTTTAAAGTAGTTCTCAAAAGCTAGCCAGACCCAGCTTCTTCTCTTCAGAGCAGGCGCGGGTGGGCCTGGTTCCTTTAGATCTGCAAACTGGGAAATCTACAGGCAGGTCAGATCTCAGGAGAGGAGTTTGTCATATGGAAATATTTAACGGTCCAGCTTACATTCTGTATAGTCTCTCTTTTATCTTCTCAGGGTTAGAACATGATCCTTTCAAAGCCAGATAACCCAGAAAAATCCTCATGACTTCTTTGCTCGCTCCCTGATTCCTATAATCACAGTCCAGGAGGAATAGGTTACTATGACAATTTCATTGCAATAGTTTTGTGAAGTGTTTTGTATTTCTTTTTCAAGTCCCTTTCAGTGCTAAAGTATTTTTCTATTCTGCAAAATGATACTCTCTGTCATTTTACTTCTGCTACAATCAAGAAACAAAGGAACTAGGAAAATATTTTGCTATACCAACAAGCATTGCCTCCCAGTATTTACGTAAACAGAGGAACATTGTCAGAGATACCCATTTAGAAAACCTCTTCAGCTACTGGTCCAGCTATATGCTGCTGGAGTATCTTTAGACAACTTTTGTTTGTTCCCAAATGTCTAACATGACAGAAAGATCATGTTGCTGTCTCCCTTTATTATACTGGTAGGATCATCATCAGGACTACAAATATTGATCCTCTCTTCCAGTTAATTTGTACTTTTGAAAACATTATGCTTATTACCAAGTGTCTTCAATAATCAAGAGGTAGAAGAGTGAGCACCACCAGCCAACAAATACCAGAATTTGAGGTCAAAACTTTGATGACATCTTAGGTCTATGTCATCAATGTTTCCTTTTCATATATTTTTTGTGAATTATGGCAGTGTTACTGTATGTGGGAAGTAAGATCACAGATAAATTGGTGCTGTTTAAGGGTTTGATTTTTGAATTTCTGTATCCTTATGTCCATAACGTCATATGACTATTTGTTGTAAGTTTGTAAAGGTTCTCAGTACATCTACAGTCCAACCTCTTGATCAAAGCAGCATAACCTACAAGATCATACCAGTTTTCTCAGGGCTTTATCCACTCTGGTCTTGAAATCCTCCATAGACAGAGACTGTTCAGCCTCTCTGGGTAACCTGTTGCAATGCTTGACTGTCCTCATATCCTGAAAGCCTCATTAAATTTACACAAATCTCTGGGACGAAGATTCCTCTCCCTATCATCAGTTTCATCCCTAGATTTTTAGCCTGACTCTGCTTTAGTTACTGATGTGATGGTGCCAATTCTGATCCGGAGAAACCTTGGTCACCAGTTTGTTGAAGTAAATGGAACTTCTCTCATGCTTGAAATTATGCAGCTGCTTGATGCTTTGCTATCTCAGGGTCTTATCCTGAACAGCAGGGTTGCACGGTGCAGGGAATGTTTCGCACTTACTATCTACTATGAGTAATTGTTTTTAAACATTTCACTTGTGAAGGTGGCTGCATTACTAGGGTTGCTACAACTTTCTCAACCCAAGTCAAAACTCCAGGTTAAAAGGTGTAGTTATGCTTTAATCTTAGATTGAGGTAAGGAGAGAAGAATATGTCCACCTGCAAGCAAACAAAGGACTGTACAGAGATCACTTGCAAATCTATGTGTATTTTTGAAAATATTTTGCAAATAGCTCTTCTCTGGTAATAAATGATGCTGAGAAGCCAGTGGAGTGTTACCCTAGCAAAACTGTATTTTTTCTAGTTCTCAAGATGTGCTGTACAGAGCTCAAATGTAGTATAACCCTTGTTTCTACATTGATGTTAATCAAGTCAGTGACATTCCAAAGTTGGCTCATAGCGAAGACAGTTTCTTTTGCTTACTCATTATTGATTTCAGGATGTATAAAGTGCAGTATATAAAATATAACATGATACGAGAAGCGTTTGGAAACAGTACAACATAGTTTATATTACTAGATAAATCTTAAATGATCATAAAGCCTTTGAAAAAAGGATGGTAGGACAGAGAAGTGGTTTTAAAGTCACATGGATAGAATCAGATACAAGATTATTTTGGGTTATGTATTATACTGGGCTGCATCAAAAGAAGCATGACCAACAGGTCAAAGGAGGTAATCCTGCTCCTCTACTCTGCTCTCATGAGACCCTACTTGGAGTACTGTGTGCAGTTCTGGTGTCCTCACCATAAGAAGGACATGGAGTTGTTGGAGCAAGTCCAGAGAAGGGCCACGAGGATGATAAGGGGGTTCGAGCACCTCCCATATGAAGACAGGCTGAGAAAGTTGGGGCTGTTCAGCCTGGAGAAGAGAAGGCTGAGTGGAGTCCTCATAGCAGCCTTCCAGTATCTGAAGAGAGCCTACAGGGATGCTGGGGAGGGACTCTTCATTAGGGTGTGTAGTGATAGGACAATGGGTAATGGATTCAAACTTAAACAGGGGAAGCTCAAGTTGGATATAAGGAAGTTCTTTACTTTGAGAGTGGTGAGGCACTGGAACAGGTTGTCCAAAGAAGTGGTGAATCCCTGGCGGTGTCCAAGGCCAGGCTCGACAGAGCCTTGGTTTATATGGTCTAGCACGAGGCATACCTCGTTGGTATGAGGGGCAGAGGGGTTGGAACTAGATGAACTTAAGGTCCTTTAGAACCCAAACTATTCTATGATTCTATGATTCTATCATAACAAAAATTGGATTCTAATAGCAAAGAGTGATTGCAACACCTACAGAGACCTCAGCATCACTGATGAAGAAGCAGACAGAAAGAGATAAAGGACTCTGTCTAGTGACCGACCTTCTGCTGTTGACAGAATTTTTATGTTTTGAAAGACAGTCACTGGCCCTCAGAGACCATATCTTCCCCTATCTTTTTCCAGGCAATAAGCACATTATCAAGATGTTAAAAAAAAAAAGATCCTCTATCTTCTGATTTTTTTTTTTAAATCCTTTGCACTTTTTAATTTAATTTATTTTACTGAGCAACACAGGAACTTCCCAGAAATGTTACTTTTGCTGTAACACTATGACAAACTGGCTCTAAGCTTGGCCAGATACCTGCTAAGGATAAAATGGTGGTGGAAACACCATTCGTATCATGTTCAGATAACTTGTAAGGTAAGCAAGGAAGATGGAATCTGGGTATCTGGTAGATACAGGGAGATCAAGGCATGTGGGAAAAAGGACCGGAAACATATGGGGTGCAGAGACCACATGGTGAGTGGGAGAGCTGGCAGGACAACTGGTCCCCAGATGATACTGAGATCAAATGACTGAGTACTTCAACATGACTTAAATAGTTAGGAAGTGTGGAGATGGAACAATCCCTTGTACACAAGAATGTGCGTGTATTGCTGCTCTAAGTAAGTCTCCTTCCCTGAGCATGACTGTCAGAAGAAACCCTAAGTCATTGAGATGGTTTCCCCATAAAGATCAGGATTTCCTCAACCAACCTATAAAAGACTCTGAAATCTCCTAATCTTTGCAGAAAACATGCAGTGTACTGGCTCTGAACCTGTAGCTCATATTTGGCTTATTCACCCCAGCAAAAAAAGTCTATCTAGTGTATTTGTTGTATCCCTAAAGACACGCAATGGTGTGGAACTCGTACTCTAGTGAGCCAGTGATATTCTCAGGGACTTTGCAGAAGCTGTACACTAATTGCTAACGCTGCTGCTGCTTCATTTCTCTTGCTCTGGTTTGTGATCTGGGTCTGTGATGTTCCTTGTGAATATGATGGCTTGTGTATGCTTACATATACTGTAATCACATCTTTATTATTTAGAGGCAACAGAGGAGGTAGGTACAAGAAACACCATGCTGTTTCACTCCATGGTGGCATGTTGGTTTATAGAGTTTGTTACTTTTAATAAAAACTGCTGCAACTTGTTTAGGCTTAAATATTGACTGGCTCTGGGTTTTTTGGTTGTGGGTTTTTGGTTTTGGTTTTTTTTTTTTTTCCAAAGGCAAAATTATTCAGTTTGAAAAGTTCTGAAGAGAAAAATCACACTCTACATGAGGCAGAAATCTCACTTTCCTCCTCTTCCTGGTATCGTCTTTTAAAATCTGCTGTTAATATTTGGGAGCATCAGGATAATTCCTATACCAAATGTACTCAGTGAAAAAGACAAAGCAAACAGATATTGCTGATAAGGGAAAACCAGAGCTTGCACAAGTGATCAAGCTGGTGATTTGCTTCTCAAGCATATAATAGACAACCCTTTATTCCCTCTTAAACTTACTATTATTAATCAGCTAATGATTTGTAGGCATCATAGTTGCTGGAAATGGACATTTCAGACAGATCTGAAGCCATGTTGTAGGTTAGGTGTCCCTCTAAGCATCTAGACTGTGAAATTAAGGCCCAGACGGGAAGCAGTTTCCCAAGATCACATGGCAACCTAGAGAAAACTAGAGACAGATCACAAGACATCTGGACCTCTCTATTAGGGGCCTGTCCAGTGGCTCATGATGCTTCCTCCAGGAAGACTTTCTCATGCAAATCTTAGCTGCTCCATATCCAGGCCTGTGCTGGTTAAGTGCATCTGAACAGACCTCATGTTTGCGTGCACATTCCCAAGCCTGCCCTTACTCCCCATCAGCCTTTCTCTCCATCCAAGAAAGAAAGTCCAGTGTAAAGTTGTAATTCACATACATCCAAGTGTCAATAAAGCACTCCCAGTAACTTAGCTGTGGAGAGAGACAATGCGTGGAAAATTTAATCTACAGGATGGAACAGAAACTTATATATCACCAGAGAAAAAGGAGCTGGAAAGAAAATATTTAGGTAAATGCAAGTAGTAGAACCTCTGCCTTACCAATACTCTAAATGCTGTAAAAATATTGCCAGTGGGGTGATGACATTGGTCTGGCCACAGCTGTTGTCTTTAAAAGCCAGCAAGTAAAGCATGCCTGTTTTTACCTTGATGCATTTCCTGTAAAAAAATATTTAAAATTGTATTCTTGAAGTGAGAGCAATGGATGGAGGGGTTCTTACTTAACAAGAAAACAGAATCTGTAATAGAAGGCTCATGAACAAATCATTTTAATTCCATTATTTTTAGCCTCATCAGTGAAGGTGGTTTCATGCTCTAACAATATTCATTCTAGTATCTTCACAGTTCATAACACCCAGGTGACTAGTCTTTGCAGGAAGATTTTGCATTCTATCCAGTTACCGCATATTTATTTGCCCTCTTGAAACCACGTACTCAGTTTGTGGGATTCAACTCCCCCAGGAGAAGGCGTGCCTGACCAACTGACATAGACAAGGCTTAGTCTGCAGGAAGGGTTGAATTTCCTTAGCATGACAATGGCCTGGGTATTATTGGCACAGACAATTTGTGTCAAGCGTGTGAACAGATGTTCCTGAGGTCTGAAGGAGGAGCAGTTACAGATCTCTTAATACCCGGGTTGGGGTTTATGTTGGCCTGCTCCTTTGGCTCAGGAATGATTCACTACGGGTTTGAGTTTACCAGGGGTTACTTACTCCAGAGAACTGGTAATCTGGCTGATTATGCACTGAAATGTTTGCCAATAGCGTCTTACTCTATGGTTTAATGTTTCCAATTTACACTGAGTTTAAAATTTCAAATAAAATGCCCTTGAAACCCTCTAAACTTAGAAAAGTGTGTTTTCAGCACAATACATAGGTCCATTTACTTCCATCTGACTCCTAGCTTGATTTCAGCCTCCCAGAATCTTACTTTTTAGGCCAAATCCAATAAAATAGCTGAACATCTAAAGACATAAATCGAAACACCTAACATTAGATGCAAGATTTCTGGGTTAAAATTAAAGCAAGGCTCCCAAACAAGCAAACAGACTTCTTAGGAGGGACAGCAGTCGAAAATACAAAGAAACCATGTGCAGTGAAATCCTGCCCAGTTCAGCCCTAAATTACACAAACACCATCATCTGCTCAGGATCTGCAGCTTGAAACCATCTCAGTGACCAAAGTTGGGATTCATTTATCCTAACCTGGATATCTAGAAGTAGGATAAACATATAAGTCTAAGCCACTAATTTTGGGCTCCGCTTGTAGTTAATGGAAAGAAACAGGCACCTTCAGAGGACCATCTATCTCCTGCTAAAAGAGGTATCTAGAAACAGGTGAGATGAATCACAGTCAATAGATGTTTCTTACTGTTTTCTTATTCTCTCTTGGAGCAAAAAACCCCAATTGTCAGGGCTAGAACAGTGGATTTAGAGAAACTTGGCTCACACACATTTCAGTGTACTTGTTGCTGAAGGCAGGGGTTCAAAAAACAAGAGATTTTTGTCTAATAGGCTTGACCACTGTGAAATAGAAGAATGATAATTTCTTGCCCTTTAGGTTGAGAGATAATATGTTGTTCATGATACAAAGCTGTACTCTGTACAAAAAATTAACACCAGTCAGTGAAGTGCAGAAGACCAAGTCTATGATCTGATATAATACCTCTCAGAAGATGGTTGTTTCTGGTTTTGTGCAAGGGGACAGTAGGTGCCAAATCTGTGGGTGTCCTGTAGGGTATGTGATATGTCAAAAGTCAGTCTCATTTTATCTTTGTTCTGCCTTTTCACATCCTACTTTCATGAACCTTTAGACATGAGGGTAACTTTGGGCTCATGAGATGCTCTGACTCAGAGAAGCTGACCTCATATATTATTTCTAATCACAGGTGTAATCTTTCCAGGACTGAGACTTTGGGAAATTTAATTAAAAAAACCCCAACCAAACCAAACCAAACTCCCCCCCTACAACAACTCAAAACCCAACAACTTAAATCCCCTAAAATGTTTGAAAGCATTCAATGACATACTGATTAAAGTTGAATAACTCTTTAAAAAGAGACACAGCAGAGATGTATGACTGTGAGGTTTGTGGGAATGATTTTATGCAATTCAAAGGGAACACCTACTTCTGCTGAAGAATATAAAAATTTTACAATCATCTTACTGGGAAGAAGATCAGAGCTTTTGTTGCACAGTAGAAATAATAAAACCATTAACAAATATAGGCTAATACAGCCTTGTTTCCTCTTAAAGTTTCCCCCTGACTTACACCCTATTTTCTGCAATTTAATTTTCAGAATGTTATAAGTAAACCTCCTAGTTTTGTATATCATTTTTTTAGGAACAGCCTTTGTCTTGCACACCAAAAGCCTTCAAAATTATATTTACGGCTGTCATGAGAAAGTTATCAAGAGCAAAAAGCAAAACAAAAAAGATTTCTTTTTACTAGAAAGATGAATACTGTGATTTTTTAATACTAAAAAAAGAATACAAAATGTGTTTTAGTAATTTCTGAAAAAAAGAACAGAAGAGAAAGCCAACAAATATTGTTGCTGGAAGACTACTGATATAATTTTGTAGCATTTGAAAACCAGTCAGGGTACTTTCTATTTTGTCCTTTCTTCAAAGCATCCTAATGCCATTTTGGCAAGTTTGATATTTCATTTGAAGGGAAAATAATAAAGTGTTTTCTTCGTATTGATTGAAGAAATATAGTGCTTATTTTTTGCTTGGTTTTCTAGTAGTTATTCAATAGGTTAAAGGGCAATACCATCTGTTTCCTAACAGGACATTTTGTGTAAGATTTGCAAGTCCTACAGGTACATTTAAGCATGGATAAATATGCACTCATGGTTTCAGCTGGATAGTTTTTCACCACCAAAGGATGATTATGTTGTGTGCCTTGAGACATAGGCTATAATATATTTCCTGCCCCTTTATTGCATTTTGGAATCATAAACAATGACTGTTTGGCTCAAAGCCATTTATTCAGCCCAAAAAGACATTATTTGCACAACAAAAATCAATAAAAATGTTACTAGGTCTGGCTGGATACTTTGCTTAACTGTGATATTTGTCTGTCACTGATGGCATGCCATCTCTCGTAGGAGACTGGGGCCAAAACAGAGCTATTGATCCAGTCATCAGTGATGGATACTGGCATTTGGAACAGGCTGCTGCAGAGAATCTCGATTAAAAAAAATATTTCTATGTTTTGCCTGCAGCAGAGTCAAGATAGCCTGAATGAGGAGATTTTCTCTTTTATATTGGGTTTCTCTTTTTATGGTTGTTAAATGCTCTGGACCAAAGTTCATTATTGAAAGAATTAAGTCAATCTATGTTTAGCCAAAGGCTTTGACATCATATCAAGCTCTCCTGATTTAGACACAAGCTAGTTGTCCTTTTCATCACCTTAAAAGCGTAGGAGAAGCGTGTTATACACACCAGTGATAGAAGTGATATGCTGGGGTGTGCTTAGACTTTTTTTCTATTGTAAAACATCAAATTATGTCTAAGAAAAACAAGATAAAAACTGATTCTCACACACTGTTATATAAACACTGATCTATCCTTTGAGGCACTGAGTACTCCCTGCTCTTGCTTTATCAAAAGTTTAAGGTACTCAACACTTAGTAACTCCCTGTGTTTAGCCCTAGGTTATCTAATTATGAAACGTCACTGCAGCTGCTTAAAAACATATATTGCAGCTGAAATATAGGAATTTTTTAGCCTATTGTCATTGAACAGTATTTTAAAAGTCTACCTGACATTTTAAATGCATTTTATTATTTAAAAATCAGTTTTCCTTTAGCAAATTAACTGATTTTAAAAAATGTAATATTTTCTGATAGAAAGAAGAGAATAAAGCAGCCTCTTAAGTCAGTCTCTTAGAAACATTTTCAAATTAATGGTGTTCAGATTCTTCTCATTTATTTCCTTTTTTTCTCAGAGGTCAGAATCTTCACACAAAGTATGGTCATGCAAATATTCAGCAGACTGAAAGTAGACACACTTCCCAGAAATAATATTGTCATTCACAGCATTGATGGGGATTTAGGAGTAAGAGATCACTTACTCAAGTCAGCTGATTTGTATGTTATGACTTTGGTTCTGAATAACATACAGGCATCAGAGTAGCCACTGTAATTTTGACAGAACTATTTGAACTGTACAAAATCAAGCACACATGAAAGCCTTCTTAGGTTCATGATCATTAGAATGGTGGCTAAAGACATGTAGACAATGTAATTTTCAAAGCACTGTGTGCATTTTGAAAACCTTACCCTTCCATCATGTATGTAATGAAGAAAATGAAGTCTTTATTTAGAGTTAATTAAATTCCTATATAATACAAACGTTGTGGCTACCACTATCATTCCAACAACTGTAACATGAGAATCCTGTTGATGGTTACATTGGCTACCTAAGTATCTAACTTTATTGTTTTGAAAGGAGATAGTAGCAGCTATGTGGTTTTTGTTTAATTTCCCTTAATTATAGTTTTCAGTTCAAAGATGAAATACTGGGAAGATGTATTCAAACCCCCTGTGCTCGGCACTGGTGACACCGCACCTTGAATGCTGTGTTCAGTTCTGGGCCCCTCTCTACAAGAAAGTCATTGAGGTGCTGGAGGGTGTCCAGAAAAGGGTAACAAATCTGGTGAAGGGTCTGGAGCACAAGTCTCATGAGGAACGGCTGAGGGAACTGGGGTTGTTTAGTCTAGAGAAGAGAAGGCTCGGGGGGGGACCTTGTCGCTCTCTACAACTACTTGAAAAAAGGTTGTAGTGAGGTGGGGGTTAGGCTCTTCTCCCAAGTAACAAGTGATAGGACAAGAGATAATGGCCTCAAGCTGTGCCAGGAGAGGTTTACATTGGATATTAGGAACAATTTCTTCACAGAGAGGGTGATCAGGCATTGGAACAGGCTGCCAAGGGAAGCTGTGGAATCACCGTCCCTGGCAGTGTTCAAAAAACATGTCGACAAGGCCCTCGGTGATTTGGTTTAGTGCTGGCCTTGGCAGTCCTCGAGTAATTGTTGGACTTGATGATCTTAAAGGTCTTTTCCAACCTAGTTTATTCTATGATTTTATACAACTTCTGCAAACTCGCCATTTTTAACCAAAAGTCATGAGTAACACCATGTTTGAAATTCATTCTTCATATGAACATGAATCATGAATTTCTAACTGAAGATCTCATATGCCAGCCTGATAAGAGAAATAATGAGAGTGTATTGGCAATTGGGTATATCTAATCAGGAGAAAGAATACTGTTTTGCAGAAAGAAGAGACTTGGAGCACTTCCTATTATACATCATCCAAGTTGTAAGATATTTTTGATAATTAATATTAGTTCTAAAGAAATAATATGATAACTGCTGAAGGAACATTGTCTTTGAAATGTACATAGAGGTGAAATATCTAAACCTTCCTGCTTGTATATATTATTGCAGGTTATCATTTGGTCTGTCTTTTTAGGTTGTTGAAACTTTGAGAGAAATTAAAGATTTCATCCAGATAGGGGGGAAATGGAAATAGACTAAAAAAAAAATAGGAATCCCCTAATTGGATTTTTAAAATGGTCGTTTAGTGACTGTTGACCTGTATTACCTAGTTTGTACTCAGATACGGCTGCAGAAGGCAATTTTTATGAAGTGCAGATTGCTTTATGACTTGTTGTACAGGTTTCCTTTCCATGCCTGCTCAAAAGAAGCAGCTCAAAAGAAGCAGCATCAAAAAGAGCTGATACGCAACTGGTACTCTAAAACATCATCCAACTCCCTTACCGCCTAAACCAACTTGCTATTATCCTGTGACAAATAATAAGAATGAAATTCTGACACTCAGTAGCATAGTTTTAGAAATTATAAACATTTTTCTTCCACATCAGAGAACCTTCTCTAAATACATACAGGGCTTTTACCACTCTGAGTGCTACATAATTCAATGAAAAAGAACAACAGTAAATTAATTCCCTTTGTTTCCTCTCTTAAGAAGCAGTTTGGAGCTTTTCTATTTCAGAAACATAATTATTCATAATATTATTAATCTCAGCAATAATATTCTACAATTGTTACTTCTTTGTCTCCTGATGTTTTTGCACACATCTACAATGTAGTTAAGGTAAAATAGTGCATATCATCTGAAGATCTGACCCATTTTGAAGAAAGGTAGTTTGGCTTGAATGAAAACCCCAGGCTTAAACATGAAATGTGTTGGGAATACACTTGCATGTTTGCCATCCTGCTAGAATTTTTATAGTACACCTCATATTTTGAAAATTAGATTGTTTATGTGTTCTGCTAGCTAAGGCTTTCCAGGACTGAAACCTTAGATGAAATTTCAATTGCTAACTATCACAGTTGCTAGAATTTCTTCATTCTTTCTTAGATGAAAACTAAAAATGTCTACAATTAAGGTTTTATGTTTTAACAATAATAAATTGTAAGTATTAACTACAAGCTTACAAATACTTTCATGTTTAAGCCTGGGGTTTTCATTCAAGCCAAACTACCTTTCCTATAGTGTCTACACATATGTTTCTCCATTAGTTGTCTGTGGAAGTATCCTAGTATTATTTAGATTTTTTTTTCTATTAGGATTGACTACTAAGTGTGAAGCCTAATGTAAAAATCATGTACATTAACTGAGTTCAGTTCTTTAAATGGAAATCTAGTCTAGCATCATAAGGTAGGTGAATTAGCCTTATCTGAACTAAAATGTTCAGTGAACTGAAATTCTTCTCGTAAAGAAATGAGACTGTTGATGCCATCTGATTTTTCTAAGGTACAGCTGTGCTTTCAGTAGCAGATTTTTTTCGCAAAAAACCTGCCAGGAAATAATTTAAATCTCTAACAAACTACAGAAATGCATTAAATATTATTTTAAGTTATTCTCATCAAGTAGTTCAAGTACTTTAAGCAGGTGTTACATACAGATTACACTTAAGGAATCTAAATAGGGATTGTAGCACATGGTAAAGATTTAGTAAATACTTTTCTAGTCCAAAATCAATGCCATCGATTGTCATTAAAGTGGCAAGCTAAAAACAATGAAGTGGTTTCTAATTTTCAGGCTCCTGCTGGAGTCTTCTCTCTCTCTTCCTTTTTCCAGTTAAGAGCATCATTAAATGGTAAGAGCAAACAGCATATTGAGAGGCCAAGTGTTTTATTAATTCATCATCAGAATTATCTCAGCACATTAATATTAATAGCCTCAAATTGGATTTCATTTAGGAGGTGAAATAAATATGCTGATAGTAAAAGCCTACATAGCCAATGAATCTTTTGAAATGGCACTTATACAAAGCAATACTCAAAACAGATTTGATAAGCCATGCTGACTTCCTTTAGCATAGGGGCACCTTCCAGGTAAAATTTCATTCTGTTCTGGAACTCACTGCAATTTTAACTTCTAAAAATGCTTGCTTCGGAAGCTTGTTGCTTAAATGACTGAGACAAATGTGGACATGTATCCCTCCCATTAGCTAACACCTTTTTTGTTCCCTTTGTTGTTGGCAAACTGTTGTAGACTGTTGTAGACAGTCACCCCTAAGACCCTTATATTTTGATTTTCATAACAGCTATGTGACTAAGTAGTTGTTATGAAACTATGTATCTATTATTTTTTGTTTACATTTGCTTTGGTTCACAGCTTGTATTTTTTTTTTTCTTTTTTATTACTAAATTCTTTAGACCCAAAGAGTCATAGACTTTGTGGTTGTTTGCAGGGAGAAATATTCCTTAGTAAGTGCCAAAAAGCATGAAATGTCCCCCATTTGCAAGGATACCACATAGCCCAAGGAGGAGATGTGGGGAAGAGTAGAGACGAAGCTACAGCTGTGCATGGACTTGGTTAAAGGCACGGTAAACACATCCTTATCTGGTGAGTCAGTGGTGGTAGGCTTTCCCCTCTCCCCTCCCTCTTACAGCAAATCAGGCTGTTTCTATATCTTCCTGTTACCAGTGTTAATTCATTGGCTAATGCCAATGGTTCTATGCTAAACTGGAAAAAAAAACCAGTCCATTCAGGAGGAAAATGCTCTCTCTTTCTTTTAATATGGTGCCGCAGCTGTATTCTGGCATTTTACCTAATACAGCCTTCTTGCAGGAATGCCAGATTTAGCCAGATTTAAATAATACAGACAATTCCACAGCTACATTCACCACTCAGTTATTTCCTGCTGTTTGTGGCTTCAGGGGCACACTTGTATTTGTTAAGGACCATTATCATATGGAGATGATCCAGTCACAGCACCATTCAGTCATTTAGGAATCTGCCCTGGGAGCACAAAGCAGCCAGAAGGCTTCCTGGCTTCAGGATGCTTCTTATTGCTAGCAGGGAGACACAGATTAGGCAGAAGCAGGCTCAGCATATGCCTAGTGTCTAGTTACTGGAGCCACTGGACACTGAAATACTAGTTTAATTTTTTTCTATTCTACACAGCTTCTCAAGAGTTCTTAAAGCAAAATTGCACTGTAGAAAATGTAATGCTGCACTGAAAATTGAAGTCATGTTCTGAACCAAAGTAAAGAATCCATTCACTACAGTGAGTCCTTCACTTTGTAACCAGCATTTGGGGAGTATAACGTCATTCCTGCAGAAATGAGGGTGACCTTGAGCATGGGTTGGAACTTGCTAATGTATCTATCCACTGGTGTACATCTATGTATGGAGGATGGGGACAGGGAATATCTTCTCACTTATCCACCATGTAGCTTATGTGAGAAGAGGTGGAAAACACAGGCAGGGCAGTAACCAGCTACTTCTTCCTGCAGCCATAGCATGACCGCATGACTGTGACAGTGAGTGGAAGTGTTAGGGCTTGGGCTTGCTTTTTCCTTGGCAAGTGAAGCAAATTAAGCAAACTGTAGAATATAGCACAGTTTATGTGTTTCTACCCTGGACTCTTTCAGTTCTCTGTGGTAGTTGGACTTCACAAAAATTTAAACACACACACACAAAAAAAAAGCTGGTTTTATATGGTTCAAATGTATTTCATGTAAATAGTCCAGAGGAGGAAAGCAACAGCAATCAGAAGAGAGCAAAACTAGCCATGTACTTTGACTTCTCCAGGGGAAATGATAGTAAACTTGCCCTGAACAGGAGCATTGTGATATGGAGAGATACATTTGAATATTCTGCCTTCATCTTGCAAATTCCTCTAGCATAATGGCCATGCATAAGGACTGAGGTGTAACTGGGTGGATTTTGGCACTGCTGAGCAGTGGAGAGGCAGCTTTGGCAGCTACAAAGTGCTGATGACATGGTGTGGACGCCTAACCAGCTTTCAGCTAAACTAACAGAAGGAATAGATTGAGGAAGGGTTTGCCCTCTGCTCATAACAGGCTAAGTCACTTTTATAGCCGGGGATCAACCTCCTGCAGCTTAAGGTACTGGCTGTCCTTCCAAACAAATGAGAGGGATACATGCAGATTTGTTAGTGCTTGAGGCACAGCCGCTGGTAAAAATCAGAGTCTGCATTTTGAATTGGACTGAAGTCCGAATCTGTCATTTTAAACAGCCCAGCTTTTCACGTTATATAAGCATTTTGTTGGGAGCTTAGTTCAACAGCCTGCTATAGACTACATGAGAAAATGAAACTGTTGTTTCCATTGATGATAAAATCCATGTTAAACAAGAATGAAGAGGCTTCTGTGAGGGACTTTGGCCCCCTCTCCCACTCTCTTTTGCTACCAAAGATGTACAAGGAGATTATTCCTGTGGTTGTGGTTGTGCACTAAGAATTACAGCATGATTTCCTGGCACTGCCAGAGATCTGTTGTCTGTCCCCTTAATTTGCCCATATTTTGGATCCCAGCTGATCTCACAGAAGGATTCTTTCTTTATTGCAACCACAATAAAGATGCTTTCTTTAATGTTTGTGAGGGGCTTAGAGTCCCTGGTGAACAGAGCCATGCAGTGCCCTTCAGATGTTGAGATTATATAAGTTTTATGTAAATCGTCCCTGTCACCTCAGAATATCTGGGCTCTTCCCCACCAGTGAACAAGGCTTGCAGCCTACAGACTTTCAGAAGTGATAACGAAATTGTGGATTCTAAGCATTTGTCTGCCAGTCTGTGTTGGCGTAAGCCTCAAACACTGTTCTCAAGCTAGTGCTCCTGAAATTTATTATGAACTAAAAGAAGTTCCCAACAGCCTGCCACTATTACTGGAGAAAGAATGTACAACAGGGACTGCCATTTAGGCCACCATTTGAAACAGCATTTAGAAGCTGCTGCCTGGAGGTGACGTCCAGAAAAATGAGGCTGACATTCAGAGGACCCACCCAGCAAGCAGAGGCAGAAGTGATCTAATTGTTGCTGCTTTCTTTCAGACTCCCCCACCCCCGTCTTTTTCTGGCTTTTCCCCAAAATAAATTACTCTAATTGTAGCAAGAGTCTGGAATGGAGAACAGTTATTTTGTTTAGTTTATGATCTGGTATTTTCAAGTTTCCTAATATAATGGAGAGGTTATTACCAAAATATGCTGGGTTCAGAGTGTATTCAAGCTCTGAAGTTACCCAGTTTGGTATCTGTTACAGTTCAGCCAAACCAAACACAGCATGTTCAAGTTGCTTCTTACTTTTTGGTGGCCATTTCCCATCGCACAACAAGGAACCATATACCCACTAAGACTGTATTGAAAGTCTTTCTTGCTGTTGGTCAGAGCAACAGCAAAACATTCATATGCCACACTAGGAAAATCAAAAGTCTCATTTTTGTCTGACCATCAATCCTCTCCTAAAGCAGAGAGCAAGTGAGCAGTTATTTATAAAGCCATACATATCACTGCCTACATCTTGTCCTCTCTCCTGTCACGTGAGCTCTCCTCTTGTACGGCATTTTTCTTGTCCCTTCCATTCCTCATTTATTCACTGTGGTCACACAACACCTACACTGTTATGAGGCAAGTCAATGATAATGTTTATGCAAAAGCTGGTACTGCTGTGAAGTTTCTCAGGGCTGCCATTTTTCATCTTTCTACAAAAACAGCTCTACTTGTACCTGTAATGTACAATAATAAGCTTCTGCCTCTTCTCATTCTTCTTGAACAGTTGTATATCTTTTCTGCATTTTTTTAAATTGAAAATTCAGCGCATATTACCAGAAAAAATCTTCTGAACAATCAGAACATTAACAGGATTACAGCTGCATAAATACAAAGGAAAAAAACCTGATTGATTGATTGACAGGGAAAGTGATACTCATTCAGATAATTTAGAAGACTTTTGAATTATGTTTGCCAGTATGAACATCTATTTAAACTGAAGAGTAAAGACAGAAATTGCCCTCTGAAACACCCAAAATTTAATGTTCAAGTAGTAGCCTTCCACTCGAGATAGTGACATTACTTTTCAAAATAAGAGTCTCTGCCTAGTTTATTGAGGCTGCTTTCATGTATGTATTGTGAATAGACAGGGTTTCATTTATGTATTGTAATTCATTTATGTATTCATTTATGTTAGTGTTTCAAAGAACAGTCTTGAAATTTCATTCACAATGGAGCTGGACAAGGAAAGATCAATGCAGAGTGAGAGACAGCAGTGAAAGAGAAGAAAAAAGTGGTTATATTCTAATATAAAAGAAAGCTGATAATGGACTATTTGAAAAGGCTTTATGAGTGCTTAAATATTTTCATTGATGAACAGATGAAGGGCTGGAACAGCTTTACTGAATGGCTCAAGATTGCTTGTGTCTTAGGATAAGTCCATAGGAATCTAGCAAATCTAAGAGAAATGTTGCCAATGAACAAGACAATGGTCTTTGAGTTGATCCTGTTCTTAAAGGGTTTTTAATTAAATGCACTACAGTTGTTCAACAAAAATCTCTAGATCTCAGCAGCTCAGCGAACATGTCTGTTCAGTACAATCTCACAGCCAAATAAAACAAACAATATATTTAGTTATTTTAAGTAAACGATATGTAACACTTCAAACATTAGGCTTTCAAGAATACACTTGTGCATATGTGTATCTAAACATCTATATTTTTTTATATATGTATGCAGCTCAAATTACAAGCACATATAGTTATGAAATGTATCAATAATACCATTGTTTGCTTTTTTTTTGGTGACCACATGGAGTCTAGCAGATGTTTTCAAATATCATCTTTAGTTAATGTATGTTCCAGGCCTCTGCTGCATCATTCAAAAAAACCGCAGCAGAACTTCATCTCTAATGGTTAGAAATGTTCTTTTCATTTGCTGGGAAGATATATCCATGACTAATTTTTACATCCTTTTGATCTTGTTACAAGCGTATTCAGTTTTGACAGTCCTCATCTTTCCTTTGTGTTTATCAAGTAAGTGTATTTATAGAAAATAATCATATCCTGCCTCAACTTTTGTTTCACTAGTCTCTTCTTTTAAGATTTGTTCTCTAAAACCCCTTATCATCTGAGTAGGTTGGGTTTGAATTGAAATTACCCTTGTAAACATAACTAATCAGAAGTGAGCCTGATATTCTAATGAAGTCTTAGTAACTTCTTGTACAATAGAATTAATATTTCCTTCTCTTTACTTAAAGTACCCCACCTGCCTCCTGGAATTGAATTGCTCATAGCTATATGGAATTTAGATTACTTTAACATCAACAGTTATATACAGTTCCCTTTTTATTTAGTTAGTGAGGCCCCAAACTGTAGTAAATTTTCTTCTAATTTGTGCATAGACGTTGTGATTCTGCATTTTGTCTTAGTAAGACAGTTAATGATATTCCTCAGCTCTTGCTAATTCTTGATCTTGCTAAGCATGGGCAACGGACTGCAACTGTGATATCTGAATGTTTCATAAGAATACACCTTGCCCTTTCGTTGAGGTGATTTCTGATCATATTAGCCCTCATTGTTAGATGGATGATAAAGTTTTAGGCATCACTGCTGGGATCTGCTGTCTCAATTTTTACACACCTAAGAAATGTTTGTTCAAATTGACAAGAATAACTGGTAAGGCAGAAATAGAGGCATATATAGTGACTGGCAGAGCAAAAATAAACCAATGTAAAGCTATTGTGCCAAAATATTTATGCTGATGCATTCACAAAAATCAATGAGAGGAAAAACAAAAATATTTTGATCATTTCTACAATTGTATGCAAAGTTCGGAAAGGGATCTCTTGCGCTGAGATACAGATATAAACAACATGTGAGAAAGATTCCTGTTGAAAGTAGAACAAGATTTGAATCTCAGCAGAAGATGCCCATTTAGTGATTTTTACAATCTATATAACCATTGAAGACGATGAGGAAACTAATGATTTAGGTAGAGTCGTGGCATCCCATAAACATTCAGCTCAACACAGGCACTATAGCATAAACACTTTCTGCTACAAACAAGGTAGAAGAAATGTGTCAAGATTTATCTGCTGCTAGATGATGTGATAGCATCATCTTGTTAACTTACTTAGGAACACAATCTCTGCCACAAATAGATTAAAAACTTTTTCAAGCAGTAGCAGCAGTCAGATGCACTCATCTTTCTTTAAGTGTTTTTATTGAAGACTCCTGTGTGATGGACTAGAAGACGGAAGTTGGAAATTTCATTATCAGTAGGAGGCAAAATTGCCAAATGTTTTCTCTTTTTTAGCGGGTGGGAGGAAGAAGGTGGAAGTACAGGGAACATTTCTTCATTGTTTCCTTTTTTAATCTTTTATGTGTTTCTTTGCTACAATACTAAGAAATACAGTTGTTGGCTTTATCTCCCTCAGGAAGCTTCACGCTTATTACAAGGCTAGATACTATTTGAGAGTACAAACTACATGAACACTCAGTGGCAGTATTGTGTGTCTTGAAGCCATGTGACAAAGGAGACAGACAGGGCTCATGGTAGGTGTCTCCACTGGACAGGTGCTGAAATTGTGCAATGTATTTTACTATTTAAGATTTATTTTTTTTCGCCTATCTGCAAAGCAAAACTAATTCATTCCAAGGTATTCTGGAATCCAGGGTTGAGTCAACATCGCAAATGAGATTCTGCATTGTAACAAGACATTCTCATTTGGAGCTTTACTGAATAAGCACTAGTCTCATAAGCAGCAAGGGAAGTTCTGCTTGCAGGGACCTACCTGCAACAGCCCCTTTCTCAAACAGAAGAACAGCAGGTATCTTTCTGTTTGTCTCAACTCTTTCTTTGTTCTTTCTTTCTTTAGGCAGTCAATCTGACAAAGAATTTATAAAGTAATGGAGTACGATATTAGCAAAATGGTTTACACAGTCTATTCAGATGATTCTAACTATTAATCTAAATCCATAATTTTGCATTTTCAGTCCATATACAACAGTAACCCTATATACAACTGCAAAAAAAAAAAAAAAAAAATACAGACCATTTGAGAATAAAGGAAGATTTCTTCACTTTTTACGCTGAAGGCTACATTACATTTTGGTCATGCTTGCCACTGCACTCAATCTGGGAGCAGCTAGTGAACACTCAAGTATTATCTGAAGTAAAAAAAAAGTAACTGAGAGGTTCAGTGAAGCAGAATACTCAAAGAAGATTAATCAGCTAGAATCTGCAATAACTCAATCGTTGTACCAAATGTGATCAATGATAACAAAAGAAACATTTAGCCAAAAGGGAAATAAATATCTGTGGTCCTCACAGGAGTCATTTATTGACTGAAGTTGATTTGTCAAGCATTTTTAGTATCTAGGGCTACAGTCAGGCAGTGAGTAGTACCAGGCTCAGTGACATAGGGGGTTTATGCTACAATGCTGTATTTGTTCTCTAATCTTTGATGAAACTTGTCTTTTAGATACTTTATTTCACTTGCTGTCTCAACAACATTTTATATTTAGGTATCTGTAGAAATACGGATACACGTACATACAATATACAGTCAATGTAACAGCTAAGGTTATTCCATGTGAATCTTCAGCGTATTAATTCTTATTGAAGTCTCAGAGATAAACATTCAAGCTTAAATATATGTAAGTAAGTGTTGTTCTAAATACAGATTATTTTAGATTAGGTATTGACTGCTTTCTTATATCAGAACCTATTGTGGAGAGTCTTGGACCTGCTGTATGAAAAGTGTGGAAATGTTTGAATGCATTGATATAGGCATCCTGGCAAAAGTAATATACACAGTTTATCAACTATCTTGAAATTGCCAGAACTGCTCTCTAGGAAGCTTATGTTCTGTTAGAACAGTAGGTATTAGCTAATAGGTATTACTCTATAGTAGGAAGTCAAAGTAGTACCCGAAACATAAAAGTTTGTTTCAGACTTTTTTATAATGAGTATAAAAGGGTATTAGAGACAAAAGAATATGATGTGTCAGTATACCCCCCAACAGCAGTAAATGGCAATCATTTGAAATGGGAAATCTCTTAGATTATAAATTATCTGTTGTTTCTATCATCAAATTGCAAGGAAAGAAGGGATGGAGAAATGATCCTATTTATTTGCAGTATTATTCTGAAAAAGGATTGCAGAGTGAAAGTACACAAAAAAAAGATTTAACAAGGGAAAAATTGTTTTCAGAGCAGCTTCAATACAAGTTAAGATGCTGAAAATTGGGAATTGGACGGAATCTGGAACACTGAAAAGGGAAATTAGTGGGTATGTAAATCATTAAAAAATCCTGTATACAAAAGAAATATGACCAGATGACAATATGATTCTGGATGGACTTATCCCTGGAGAATTAAAAGTATATGTTAAGGTTGCCAGAATCATCCCTGAATTTAAATAAACCACAAATAAAAATTTTTGTAGAATTCACTGCAACCATTAAAATAAAAAGGAAATATTTCTAATGCCAACAAAAGGAAACAGCAAATCTAAAGAAAATAACCTTGTTGTTTTCAACTTTAAGGAGAGTTCAAGGAAATCTGATTATTAGTTTCAGAAACTGTAACAATATATTGAAACTGAGCAAAAAAAACTTGTAATGAGTAATTTATTCAAGGTTAAAATTTGGCCATATGAAAAGTTCTGGCAATGACCCCTTAAAATGCAAGCAAAAGGAAACTCCTACTTTCGGAAGTCTAAGCATCCAAGTTCCAGTTAAAAACATGACTTGCCAAGTAAGACAAGAACAGGTTCTCAGTACCTAGAATACTTGATGATAACAATCCGAGTAAGAAGGTGATTTGGTTTTGTTTCAGTGTATTTGGTTTTTGGTTTTGTTTAGGTTTTTTTTTTTGGTTTTTTTTTTTTTTTTAATATATTTTTGAAACAGAATAAAGCACAACAAAACATTTTCTTCCATAATCCCTATTAAAATGTAAGTATTATCCATTTCCTCACATTCACTTCTGCCTAAGGGATCTACCTATTCACATATCAATTGATTCATCAGGGACTTGTTACAAAGCATGTATTATTTTTCAGAATAGTAAAGTACGTAGCTTTTTTGACTAGGTCCAGAAAGATACAGGCAATGATAAATCCTATGTCTGCCTATTATTTTAGATTTTCTAATGGTTCTCTCTAAATGAGCAAGAATACAGTAATGTAGCAGAACATATAGTCTAAACTTTTGCATCTTCTATGGTCACCACACAATGAATGGTTTCTTCTAGTACGAGACTGATAACATCTTTTCCTGGTACAAAAAGCTGATCAGATTTAAAATGAGTAAATTTTGAAGATAATATACCTAATTTTGCCAAGAATTAACTCTACGCTATTTTATTTATTTAATAAGTAGAAGGCATTTTATTTGTAATTGCATGTCACTCTGTTCTTACTCACTGGGAGATATTTGACAGTTTCCCTGTGGCAGAATTTTTGAGACAAAGCTCTTGACTTGTACATATTCTAATTTTAAAAAGATGAACTTTGTCTAGTAAATATAGCAGTGTCTAACAAGAAGAATTTCTGCAATGTTCTTGGTGAATAAAGATGTCATTAAAATCTGATCTAATAGGCATTGAACCTGTACTCAAGTGATGTTTGACCTTCAAGACTTTGCATAGTCATTGCTATAGCTGCATGCAGCTGTAGCAGAGCCTTAAGAACCTTGGATTTTTTGCTTTGGTGAGAGTCAAAAGCAAAAGCTAGAAGGCTAGGCAGTGAGAAACAAAGGACTTGAATAAGATAGGAGAAAAATGCTTGCATATCTGTTGCTGGAAGTGGAAATCTGTGTTACATGGGAACCTACAGAGTTGTGGTGTGTAAGAAGAGGCCCCAGGGGACTGCTTTTTCATCCAACCAAAATTAATTGCAAGAGGATTTTGCATAAAGAGAAAATTTTGTGGTCACCCATTCTGTGAGTTCAGGATGCTCAATTTTCCTATGCAGATGTTTATACGTACTATGTCATAGAATCATAGAATCATAGAATCGTAAGGGTTGGAAAGGACCTTAAGATCATCTAGTTCCAACCCCCCTGCCATGGGCAGGGACACCTTGCCCTAAACCATGTGGCTCAAGGCTCTGTCCAACCTGGCCTTGAACACCGCCAGGGATGGAGCATCCACAACCTCCCTGGGCAACCCATTCCAGTGCTTCACCACCCTCACTGTAAAGAACTTCTTCCTTATATCTAATCTAAACTTCCTCTGTTTAAGTTTGAACCCATTACCCCTTGTCCTACCACTACAGTCCCTAAGGAAGAGTCCCTCCCCAGCATCCTTGTAGACCCCCTTCAGATACTGGAAGGCTGCTATGAGGTCACCACGCAGCCTTCTCTTCTCCAGGCTGAACAGCCCCAACTTTCTCAGCCTGTCTTCATATGGGAGGTGCTCCAGCCCCCTTATCATCCTCGTGGCCCTCCTCTGGACTCGCTCCAACAGCTCCATGTCCTTTTTATGTTGAGGACACCAGAACTGTACGCAGTACTCCAAGTGGGGTCTCACAAGAGCAGAGTAGAGGGGCAGGATCACCTCCTTCGACCTGCTGGCCACGCTTCTTTTGATGCAGCCCAGGATACGGTTGGCTTTCTGGGCTGCAAGCGCACACTGCCGGCTCATGTTAAGCTTCTCGTCAACCAACACCCCCAAGTCCTTTTCTGCAGGGCTGCTCTGAATCTCTTCTCTGCCCAGCCTGTAGCAGTGCCTGGGCTTGCCCCGACCCAGATGTAGGACCTTGCACTTGCCTTGGTTAAACTTCATAAGGTTGGCATCGGCCCACCTCACAAGCGTGTCAAGGTCCCTCTGGATGGCATCCCTTCCCTCCAGCGTATCAACCGAACCACACAGCTTGGTGTCATCGGCAAACTTGCTGAGGGCGCACTCAATCCCACTGTCCATGTCTCCGACAAAGATGTTGAACAGGACCGGTCCCAACACCGATCCCTGAGGGACACCACTCGTTACAGGTTTCCAACTGGACATCGAGCCATTTACCACAACTCTTTGCGTGCGGCCATCGAGCCAGTTTTTTATCCACCGAGTGGTCCATCTATCAAATTGATGTCTCTCCAATTTAGAGACAAGGATGTCATGTGGGACAGTGTCGAATGCTTTGCACAAGTCCAGGTAGATGACATCAACTGCTCTGCCGCTGTCCATCAGTTCCGTGGCTCCATCATAGAAGGCCACCAAATTGGTCAGGCAGGATTTCCCCTTAGTGAAGCCATGTTGGCTGTCACCAACCACCTCGTTGTTTTTCATGTGCCTTAGCATGTTTTCCAGGAGAAACTGTTCCAAGATTTTGCCAGGCACAGAGGTGAGGCTGACTGGTCTGTAGTTCCCCGGGTCTTCCACCTTCCCCTTCTTGAAAATGGGGGTTATATTACCCTTCTTCCAGTCATCGGGAACTTCACCTGACTGCCAGGATTTTTCGAATATGATGGACAGTGGCTTAGCAACTTCATTCGCCAGCTCCTTCAGGACCCGTGGATGGATTTCATCAGGTCCCATGGACTTGTGCACGTTCAGGTTCTTAAGATGGTCTCGAACCTGATCCTCTCCTACAGTGGGCCTAAGGTCTTCGTTCTCACAGTCCCTGCATTTGCTTTCCAAGACTTGGGTTGTGTGGTCAGAGCATTTGCTGGTGAAGACTGAGGCAAAGAAGTCATTAAGAACCTCAGCCTTCTCCAAATCCATGGTAGCCAGTTCTCCTGATAGCTTCTGGAGAGGGCCTACATTGTCCCTAGCCTGTCTTTTATTTGCTACGTATCTATAGAATCCTTTCCTGTTATCTTTTACATCCCTTGCCAAACTTAATTCTAGCTGGGCCTTAGCTTTCCTAACCTGGTCCCTAGCTTCTCGGGCAATGTTCCTGTATTCTTCCCAGGCCGCCTGTCCTCGCTTCCACCTTCTATAAGCTTCTTTTTTCCCTCTAAGTTTCCTCAGCAGCTCCTTGTCCATCCATGGAGGTCTCCTGGCCCTCCTGCTGCACTTTCTTCTAGTCGGGATGCAACACTCTTGAGCACATAGCAGGTGATCCTTGAATACCGACCAGCAGTCTTGGGCACCCCTGCCCTCTAGGACTGTATCCCATGAAACCTTACTAAGGAGGTTCCTGAAGAGGCCAAAGTCTGCTTTCTTGAAGTCCAGGGCAGTGAGCTTGCTGCACGCTCTTCTCACCGTCCTGAGGATCTCAAACTCAACCATCTCGTGATCACTAGAGCCAAGGCTGCCCTGGAGCGTTACATTTCCAACCAGTCCCTCCCTGTTGGTGAGCACAAGGTCCAGCATGGCACCTCTACTCGTCGGCTCCTCTACTGCTTGAAAGAGGAAGTTGTCTTCCACACAATCGAGGAACCTCCTGGATTGCTTGTGCCGGGCCGTACCGTCCCTCCAACAGATGTCAGGATGGTTGAAGTCCCCCATGAGGACCAGGGCCTGCGAGCGTGAGGCTGCTCCTATCTGTCTGTAGAGCGCTTCATCCACAGAGTCCTCTTGATCAGGCGGCCTGTAACAGATCCCCACCGTAATGTCCCCTGTTGCTGTTTTCCCTTTGATCCTGACCCACAAACACTCTGTTACCTCATCACCCATCCCCAGACAGAGTTCCATACTCTCTAGCCTATCACTGACATAGATAGCAACGCCCCCTCCCCGTCTGCCTGGCCTGTCTTTTCTAAACAGCCTGTAACCTTCCATTCCAACATTCCAGTCATAGGAGCCATCCCACCATGTTTCTGTGATACCAATGACATCATATTCCCGTAGCCTTGCACACATCTCTAATTCCTCTTGCTTGTTCCCCATACTACGGGCGTTTGTATAGAGGCACCTTAGCCGAGCTCCAAATGAAGCCGACTCAATGGCTGGGGCAGCTGGAACATCTCTACATCGCTCCAAGCACTTATTACAGGTGCTGGCAACTGACCAGGAATGTTGGGATGGATCAATGCTCCCCTCCCCCAACACATCTAGTTTAAAGCTTTCCTGACCAGCCTGGCAAGCCTCCTACCAAAACAGCTCTTCCCCTTCTTTGTCAGACCAGCTCCACCAGCCTCCAGTAGATCTGGCCTCCCAAATGGAGCCCCATGTTCTAAATAGCCAAACCCCTGACTATGGCACCAGCTTTCTAACCATTTATTAACCTGCCAGACACGCCTAGCTTTTTTAAGGTCCTCCCCTTTGCCCTGGAGAATCGATGAAAAAACTATCTGAGCTCCAGAGCCCCTAACCACCTCTCCCAGGGCTCTGTAGTCCTTCTTAATGTCCTCCAGGCAACTGCTGTCTATATCTCTAGCACCCACATGGACCACTACAAGGGGGTAATAGTCAGCAGGACTTACTAGAGCAGGCAGCCTCTCAGCAACATCCCTGATCCGAGCCCCTGGCAGGCAACACACCTCCCTCGAGACTGGATCAGGCCGGCAGATGGGTGCCTCTGTGCCTTTCAAAGTAGAGTCCCCTACTACTATGACCCTCCGCTTCTTCCTGGAGGCACCAGTAGCGATCCTCTTTACTGGTGCATCAGCAGGGTGCTCATTAGGTGTGGTGGGTGCTTTCTCATTAGCCTCCTGCAGAACCGCGAAGCGGTTCTGGGTGGGGACATCAGATTTAGGAGGAAGCCCCTTGTCGTTAATTGTCCTCTTCCTCCTTTTTTTGTTCGTTTTTCTCGTGACTAATTCCCAGCTTCCTGGGTTGCTGCCCTCCTTCTTTCCTATACGAGCAATGCTGGACGTTTGCAGCCCCTGTGCAGTTTGAGCCTGGAGCAAGCAGCCCAGCTTCCTCTCAGCTTCCCTGGCATCTTTTAGCTCTCCAACAGCCTCCCGCAGCTCAGCCACCTGCTGCAGGAGGACCTCCACCAGAGCGCACCGAGTGCAGCCCTGTCCATCGTGCACCCCCGCCTCACGAGACCAGTCGAGGCACTTTCTACACTCCGAGGTCTGCGCCGCAGCCTCCCCTCTCATCGGCTCTGTCTGGGTGCCTACGCTGGCCACCGCCGGGGCAGAGCTCCCACAGCGGGCCCTGCTCCTAAGGCGAGTGCTCACCATCCCGCTCGCTGCCCGCTCGCCCTGCCTGCGCGAACTGCCGTGCCACGCCCTGACTGCCCGCCCTGTTCGCCGCGCTCCTGGTCGCTCGCGCTCCCTGGGATGGGTTTTACCCACTGAGGGCTGGTGCCGTCACTCCTGGCGCCGCCCCCTGTGAGTCAGCTGCTCGCGTCAGCTGAGCTGCCGGCTCCTGGGCAAGTCCTGTCGAGGACTTGAGGCTCCCTCGGTCTCTCTTGCCGCTCCAAACTGAGGCTCCGGGACGCTGTGCTTCCCCCCGCTCCGGTGTTAAAGGCGTCCTCTCTGGAGATACTCACCTCGGCAATTGCAATGTCGTTAGAAAAAGGAATTCTGCTTCAAACTGATGCTGTTCTGGGGTTTACAAAGCAGCAAATCATCTTTTTATGGATTTGCAAAATATGCTTAAAGATCTTCAGTAGCAAGGAAACCTCCATCAAGACCCGTAAATATACTTTGTGTCTAAGTTCCAGTTTTCAAAATAAACCAGAAATGGTTAATCATCAGAAGTTATCAATGGGGAATGACAAAAAGATTGCCTTCATCCCAAGGTCTGACATACCAAAGCCTTTTCTCTTTCTGGCTAGCAGATATGAGATAAAAAAACACAACTACTTCCCTTATTAGCTTACAAAAAAAGAAGACGACATAATATACTGGACAGCTATATAGTACCTGTGAAAATATCAAGCAGCTCTGCCACACTGGAGCAAGGATAGAAGTTATTAATGTTCTGCTCCACTGTTGCTAAATGTTCTGAGACTGAAAGAACTGAGTTCTGAAGACTTGTACGTTGCCTGAGCCATTGGGAATTAACTTCACAAATCACAGCATTCTATCCTTTCCTAGAAGCTTCCTTATGATTGTGAATAATTGTGAATGATTGTGAGCTGCTTCTTAGATGCCTCATGATGCAGGAATCTCACATCCTTTCTGCGCCATTTATTTCAGCTGAGAAAGGACTAGAGTGTTGACATTTCACTAGGTGCTAATGATGCTGGCTGTCAGCATGTAAGAAAACTGTAGGAGGTTTTATGACTGCATGTGTGTGTACAGAAGGTACACATGCTAGATGACCTGGAAACATACATTGTAACATGGGTTGGAGAAGGAATGAGAAGGCTGAATGAAGTTAAGAAAGAAATGGTAAAACTTCACTAAGATACTCTAGGGAGATATGGACATTTCTGTGAATATTTCACAAAATTACTGAATCACAGAATAACAGTGTTTGATGTTGGAATTGACCTCTGGAGATTTTGTAGTCCACCTCCAAATGAGTTTTAACTTTCATAAATTCATCTCAGCATGTAGCGTCTCTACGTTAGTCCTGGACTGCCTGACCCTTCTTCCACATTCTGTATACTTCCTTTGAATAATTGAGTTTAGTCAAGAGTTCCTTGTTCTTCCATGTAGGCCTTCTGCCACCTTTGCTTGATATCCTGGTCATGGAGGTAAACCATTCTTGGGTTTGGATATAATCCCTGAAAAACAACAAGCTCTCCTGGACCCTGCTTCTCCCCACAGCTCTATTCTGTGGGACTTTTACAAGCAGGTCCTGATTATGATAGAATCTGCTCTGAAGTCCAGAGCTGTGATCCTACATTTTGCCTTGATCCTTTCTCCTGATCTCTATCATCTCCTGGTCAGTGCAGCCAAAGCTTCGACCTGTGTTAGGAAATTGTCACCAATGTTTTCCAAAAATTCCATGGATTGCTTGTGGCCTACCAGCAGATATCAGCGCAGTTGAAGTGTCCCATGAAGACAAGGGCATATGATGCTTCCTCCTGTTGTTAGAAGGTTTCATCTGCTTCTTCTTCCTGTTGATGCAGCCTATAGCAGACACCCATGACAACATCACCCATGTTTGTCTACCCTTTAAACCATAAGCTCTTGACTGGCTTGTCATCCATCCCAAGGCAGAGCCCCATGTGTGTCTGCTATTTTTTCACATAAATAGCAACTCCCTCTTCTTCCCTTCCCAGACTGCCCTTTCTAAGGGGTCTGTATCCATCCATCGCAGTACTTTAGTTATGGGAGTCTTCCTGCCACATCTCTGTAACCCTGGTGTGATTGTAACCTGCACTTGCACATAGATCTCTAATTCCTCCTGCTTGTACCCCATGTTATGTGCATTAAAGTGGCACTTCAGATGGTCACCCAGTCACACTGATTTCCTCACCAAAAGAGTGAGAGCTTTCTCCATAATGCTGCTGTCTTGGCACTTCCTTATTTGTGTGCATATGTTTGAGGTGGACCTCCTTTGCATAATTTGACTACTGTCAAACACTGAGGTTTTAGTCTACTAATTTTTTCTCAAGGATTCAGTCAGCCATCTGACAGATGTTTGATAGATATTAATTAAAGGTATGAAATAACATTTTTGGCAAGTGTTTCTAGTTGTTTGTCTCTTCTAGAAGAATCTGGTTCAGAACTGTCGAAAATACAAAGCTGTTTTGCTGAATATTAATTTAAAGATAGTTTAAAAAAATGTGATGTATAACAGTCTTGTTAACAGTCAGTACAGACTTTGGGATAAAGAGTACAAGAGACTAAAGAAATGTTTCACCTTAGGCAGTAGATTTTTAGATCTAACTCAAAGAGAGTGTATGCATTTCTGAAAGGGAAGTTTGAGCATACAAACAGTTAAAAGACCTAAGCATACCTGTCTCCTGTGGCTAGTTCCCACATGAGGGTGTCTGAAAAAATAGCCAGCTATAGGATCAATACTTGATGAGACTCAGAATTTTGAAATATCTAATCTGTTGTATCAGCCCTTTATGGGTGTATTTGACATTTCAGAGAAGTTGTAGAAACAGAAGTTTAGATAACCTAGAAATACACAGATTCAAATACATTTTTCCATTGTTCAATGTGCAGTTCTTACAGCTCATGATCCTATAATAAAAGCTACTTAATTTACAGCCTGAACAAAACTCAGCAAATTGACTCTTAGGTTCAGCTCTCCTTGAGTTGTTTCACCCAAGACACTTTAAAAAACTGCCTTGTAGGCTTTAACTGTGAATAGTATGCTCTGATCTACTCCTGCAACTTCACAATATTTGAACTTTCTGTTTCCCAGGGCACTGCAAAAACCTTTTGCTCCTGTTACTCTTGAAATAAAAAGCAGTGTTCTTTATGAATTTTTAACATGGCACACTTTTCCTGCCAGTGCTTTCAGGCAAGTCACGTCAGTATCTGGACACTTGAATTTGAAGCTCAAAGCCTGACTGCCTCTATTTGTAAACAAGTGTGAACAGCATGAGCACAGTAGTGTCACTTCCCAGTAAATTCAGTGTTCAGAAATTACAAATGTATGTACTATAGAACAGTTTGACAAAGCTATATTGAAATACATTATTCATAGTAATCTTTTTCAAAACATGACATTTTTGAAAGTTTTCCATTTTGTGCATCATCAAATTGTAATGTTGGTTTTGAAAATGGGAAAACCAACAACAACAAAAAACCAAATGTGTTTAGCCTTTTGCTTTCAAAGAATCTTTTCCAAAGAAGCAAAGTCTGTTGCTTATTCTTCACCTGAAGTACTGCCCATTTTTTCTCTAATTATCACAAATGAATTATAACTGATTCTTATCTACTGTGGCATTCCCAGACTGCATTTTGCGTGTGTGCATGTGTGTGGTCAGGGGAAAAAATATGTGTCAAGACTGGCTTATAAAATCAGTTCTAAGCCTTTAACCTTCAGCAGAACACTGAATAATTGAGGGGTCTATGGACGCTGACATTTATGGCAAAGCAGGAAAATAGATGTCTATTGATGGGGCTCTATCTCTGATCATAGTTCATAGTCCCCTTTCAGTGGTGGAGTTAACATTACCTGCTTGATGTCAGGCACTGCAATGATCGCTGCCAGACGGTCCCAGTCTGATGGTCCTGGGTCCCCTGTGCCAATGATAGCTGTTTTGCTGACATGATCAACATAATTCAATTACTGTCAGTACTTATTCCTCCCCTGTTTCTCCATGATAGTCACTTGCTGACTTTTCCTTTCTGTACTCTTTACTTTTGAAAGATATTAGCACAAAGGAAAATAAAAGTGAGCATTCACCAAATTCAATCTTAATGAACTTCATGTTTTATTTTGCCCCCCTCCATTTCCATAGCAGTATTTGTGAATGTAGTTTGATTTGTAAAAGAGCTACATGCTGAATGCAGGGTAAGTTTATGTGCTTGAAAATACCATTGTGACTTAAATGGAATAGTCTCTTTGTTGAGTTTTACTAACTTGTTGAATTATGTTTCTTCTGTCAGAAGACTTTATGACACTTGTGAAAAACTAAGTGGCTGTTACAAATCTTATCTGAAACAGCTGTTACAGATTTTATAGACTTCTGTTTATGTATGTTAAATATTCATTCATGACTTTAATTTTCAAAATATTTTCTTTCCTCTACAGGGAAAATATTATACTATAAAATAGCTTTATTGTTTTCCACTCTTTTTTTAAAATAGTACAGTAAATTAATATTTCCTTCCTTTTCTCTTTCTTCTAATTCATAAAACACCACTGTGAAGAGTCTGTGGAAGATGGTGTCTGAAGGAGAGGTCAGCTGGGGGATGTTGAGCTTCCTATGTCCCTACCTCTGACTTGCTCTGTAACCTCCATCATAAATGTATTTTTCCAAGGAATATTGCCTGGCTTTGCGGAAAAATCTGACCAGCTCTGAAATAGGTGTACCAATATGGGAAAAAGTGATGTTGTCTTTTTCCCACTCTAACCTTCTAAAATTCTGATCATCCCCACAATAGTATATGTCCATACCACAATATCTTGTTTTGCTATCACTTTAGTGAAGACTTCCAGTGGTACTGCCCATCATTTTATGACAGCTACTTCCATTTGATTTACACTGGAAACTGACAAATTTACTCTTAACTTTAAAATCACATTTAAAAAAAATGTAGGAGACTAATGATCTTTTCAGTGTCAACTGCTGAGAACTCCCACAAATGATAACCGTTAATTACACATCCTGCAGCCTAATGTTCTTTCTGTCCAAGAGACAAGCCACTTTGGGTGCCCTGAAACCATCTGCTCAGCTTTGCAATTCCTACTTGTTCAGTTTAATAATGAAAAATGACATGAAAATGAAAGAATACTATCTTACTTCCTCCAGTAGTTTTGACTAAAAATATTTCAGACCATGAGCAAAGTAAGATCTGTGTCATAGCATATAGCTAACAAAAGCCTGTGCTAAAGGAATTTGCTAGAGCGTCCTTTTTATTTTTTTTTTAATTTTGTGCTGAACACATTTACTGAGTTTTGAAAACATAAATTGCACAACTGAAAAATACATCAGAGATGCAGCAAGCAAAATGGATAAGCACAAACCAGTTGTCATATTTCCCAGTGCTCTAAGACACACTGATGCAGACACAGATATACAGCCTCCTTTTTACCTCTAATAATTTACAGTTTTCTGCTGTCACTCTCCAATGCTGTCAGTCAAGCTTCTTTCCCTGCTAGCTTGGCTGTTCCGAAAAGAACTGAAATGGCAGGTAGCCCATCACTATAAGATGCACGTTAATTTTACACTTCCTTTCTGAGGTATGTGTCTGTTGCTGATGTCTCTCCTTCAGCATAATACAGCTAAATCCAAAATCTTAAAATTAACTGAAGATAGGTACTTAGACGTAAATATAAGCTTCTAGATCACTTTATAAGTCAATATAGGTCTACAAATGTGTCTGCAACTATAAAATTAAGGTCTTTACAAATATCTGCCTTTTTACATATTACACACACATTACTGTGTGTGTAATATCACACGCTTATCATATTGCATTTATATCTGGAATATTTACGTTGGTGTGTATAAATACCTATGTATGGATATATAAAGATATATTTCTGTGTGTATATAAAAAAATGCAAAGACCAGGTATATAAAACCTGTGAATTAAACCTCAACATCTGGAGTAGAATAGGCAGCCACATCTCCAGAAATTCCAGCATAAAATCTTCAGATTTATGCAGAGACAAATTCTTCAGAAAGTGATTCCCAAATGCAGAGTGAGGAGCTGACAAGCTATGTGGCAGGGAGCACTAAAGATGTGGCTTGGTTTGACGCTTTTATGGTTAAATCCCATGGGAAATTATAGAGTTTGGATTCTTTCCGGGAGAGGACATGAAGGGGCTTAGATAACCTGAATCCTTGATGAGTGCTGATCAACAAAGGAATATCAGGCACACTCAAGATGTGGAAAGGTGTTGGCTATCCCATTTTGAGTATCTGATATACTCAGTGTACTAGATATACAACTTCTTTTTCATGCATGTAAAGGGTAAGAACTGAAGAAAAGAAAGTTTTTCTTTTGTACTTGTTTTATTTTGCTAGTATGAGTTTTGTGTGCACTTTTACATTTGTTTCTTGAAGAGTTTAACATGGGGAAGTGCCAAATCCTGCACCTGGGGAAGGACAACCCCAGGCACCAGTATGCACTGGAGTCTGACTGGCTGGAAAGCAGCTTGGCATAAAAAGACCTGGGGATCCTGATGGGCACCAAGATAAACATGAACCGACAATTTTCCCTTGCATCAAAGAAGGCAAATGGTGTCGTGCATCAACAGGAGTGTTGCCAGTAGGACAAGAGAGGCAATCCTTCCTTTCTAATCAGCACTGGTGAGGCAGCACCTGGAGTGCTGGGTCCAGTTCTGGGCTACAACAGACATGGACACACTGGAGACAGTGCAGCAAAAGACCACTAAGATGACCATCACTATCCTGATATCTGTTGGAGGGACGGTACGGCCCAGCAGAAGAAATCCAGGAGGTTCCTCGGTTGTGTGGAAGACAACTTCCTCTTTCAAGTAATAGAGGAGCTGACAAGGAGAGGTGCCGTGCTTGACCTCATGCTCACCAACAGGGAGGGACTGGTTGGAAATGTGATGCTCCAGGGCAGCCTTGGCTGTAGTGATCACGAGATGGTTGAGTTTGAGATCCGCAGGACAGTGAGAAGAGCATGCAGCAAGCTCACTGCCTTGGACTTCAAGAAAGCAGACTTTGGCCTCTTTAGGAACCTGCTTAGTAAGATTCCATGGGATATAGTCCTAGAGTGCAGGGGTGCCCAAGACTGCTGGTTGATATTCAAGGATCACCTGCTATGTGCTCAGTAGTGTTGCGTCCCGGCTAGAAGGAAGTGCTGCAGGAGGGCCAGGAGGCCTCCATGGGTGGATAAGGAGCTGCTGAGGAAACTTAGAGGGAAAAAAAGAAGCTTATAGAAGGTGGAAGCGAGGACAGGCGGCCTGGGAAGAATATAGGAACATTGTCTGGGAAGCTAGGGACCAGGCTAGGAAAGCTAAGGCCCAGTTAGAACTGAGTTTGGCCAGGGATGTGAAAGATAACAGGAAAGGATTCTATAGATACGTAGCAAATAAAAGACAGACTAGGGACAATGTAGGCCCTCTCCAAAAGCTATCAGGAGAACTGGCTACCATGGATTTGGAGAAGGCTGAGGTTCCTAATGACTTCTTTGCCTCAGTCTTTGTCGTGGTTTGAGCCCAGCCGGTAACTCAGAACCACACAGCCGCTCGCTCACTCCCCCCCCCCCTTCTTCCTCCCCCCGCTCCCGGAGGGATGGGGAGGAGAATGGGAAGAATGCAACTCCCACGGGTTGAGATAAGAGCAGTCCCGCAACTAAGGTATAACACAAAACCACTACTGCTACCACCAATGATAATAACGATTAGTGAAATAACAAGGGGAGAGGATACAATTGCTCACCACCCGCCGACCGATACCCAGCCCGACCCGAGCAGTGATCTGGGCCTTCTGGGTAACTCCCCCCGGTTTATATACTGGGCATGACGTGCTGTGGTATGGAATACCCCTTTGGCTAGTTTGGGTCAGGTGTCCTGTCTCTGCTTCCTCCCGGCTTCCCCTCCTCCCTGGCAAAGCATGAGACTGAGAAAGTCCTTGGTTGGAATAAACATTACTTAGCAACAACTAAAAACATCGGTGTTATCAGCGTTGTTCCCAGGCTGAAAGTTAAAAAACACAGCACTGCACCAGCTACTAAGCAGGAGAAAAATGACTGCTATAGCTGAACCCAGGACAGTCTTCACCAGCAAATGCTCTGACCACACAACCCAAGTCTTGGAAAGCAAATGCAGGGACTGTGAGAATGAAGACCTTAGGCCCACTGTAGGAGAGGATCAGGTTCGAGACCATCTTAAGAACCTGAACGTGCACAAGTCCATGGGACCTGATGAAATCCATCCACGGGTCCTGAAGGAGCTGGCGAATGAAGTTGCTAAGCCACTGTCCATCATATTCGAAAAATCCTGGCAGTCAGGTGAAGTTCCTGATGACTGGAAGAAGGGTAATATAACCCTCATTTTCAAGAAGGGGAAGATGGAAGACCCAGCGAACTACAGACCAGCCAGTCTCACCTCTGTGCCTGGCAAAATCTTGGAGCAGATTCGCCTGGAAAGCATGCTAAGGCGCGTGAAAAACAACGAGGTGGTTGGTGACAGCCAACATGGCTTCACTAAGGGGAAATCCTGTCTGACCAATTTGGTGGCCTTCTATGATGGAGCCATGGAACTGATGGGCAGGGGCAGAGCAGTTGATGTCATCTACCTGGACTTGTGCAAAGCATTCGACACTGTCCAGCATGACATCCTTGTCTCTAAATTGGAGAGACATCAATTTGATAGATGGACCACTAGGTGGATAAAGAACTGGCTCGATGGCTGCACACAGAGAGTTGTGGTCAATGGCTCGATGTCCAGTTGGAAACCTGTAATGAGTGGTGTCCCTCAGGGATCGGTGTTGGGACCGGTCCTGTTCAACATCTTTGTCGGAGACATGGACAGTGGGATTGAGTGCGCCTTCAGCAAGTTTGCTGACGACACCAAGTTGTATTGTTCGGTTGATAAGCTGGAGGAAAGGGATGCCATCCAGAGGGACCTTGACATGCTTGTGAGGTGGGCTGATGCCAACCTTATGAAGTTTAACCAAGCCAAGTGCAAGGTCCTACACCTGGGTAGGGGCAATCCCAGGCACTGCTACAGGTTGGGTGGAGGAGAGATTTAGAGCAGCCCTGCAGAGAAGGACTTGGGGGTGTTGGTTGATGAGAAACTTAACATGAGCCAGCAGTGTGCGCTTGCAGCCCAGAAAGCCAACCATATCCTGGGCTGCATCAAAAGAAATGTGACCAGCAGGTCAAAGGAGGTGATCCTGCCCCTCTACTCTGCTCTCGTGAGACCTCACTTGGAGTATTGTGTACAGCTCTGGGGTCCTCGACATAGAAAGGACATGGAGCTGTTGGAGCAAGTCCAGAGGAGGGCCACGAGGATGATAAGAGGGCTGGAGCACCTCCCATATGAAGACAGGCTGAGGAAGTTGGGGCTGTTCAGCCTGGAGAAGAGAAGGCTGAGTGGAGACCTCATAGCAGCCTTCCAGTATTTGAAGGGGGCCTATAAGGATGCTGGGGAGGGACTCTTCCTTAGGGACTGTAGTGGTAGGACAAGGGGTAATGGGTTCTAACTTAAACAGGGGAAGTTTAGATTAGATATAAGGAAGAAGTTCTTTACAGTGAGGGTGGTGAAGCACTGGAATGGGTTGGCCAGGGAGGTTGTGGATGCTCCATCCCTGGCGGTGTTCAAGGCCAGGTTGGACAGAGCCTTGGGTGACATGGTTTAGTGCGAGGTGTCCCTGCCCATGGCAGGGGAGTTGGAACTAGATGATCTTAAGGTCCTTTCCAACCCTTACTATTCTATGATTCTATGATTCTATGATTCTATGAAAAGACTGGAGCATCTCATGTGTAAGGAGATGCTGAGAGAGTTGGGACTGTTCAGCCTGGAGAAGAGAAGGCTTAGTGGGAATCTCATCAACGTATATACAGACCTGAAGGGAGAGTTCAAAGAGGATGAGCCAGGCTCTATTCAGTGATGCCCAATGGTATGGCAAGAGGCAATGGGTGCAAACTGACAGCAAACTCCATCTTAACATAGGAAATATTGGCACAGGTTGCCCAGAGAGGTTGTGGAGTGTCTCACATTAGAGATATTTAAAAGCCATAAGAACCTGCTTTAGATGACCCTGCCTGAGCAGGGATATTGGACCACATGACCTCTAGAGGTCCCTTCCAACCTCAGCCATGCTGTGATTCTGTGACAGGTTTGATGTTAATTTACAGATGATACTAAACTGAAAAAACCTACAGATATAATCCAGCCAACTGTACAAAACTACAAACTCTGATATTTTAGAATATGAAAAATACATTACACATGTCCAATGAACACAATTAAAAATTAAAATTTTGGGCTTTACTGGTTTTTTGCCTCACCTAATGTAAATTATTCTTTTCTATTTTTTTAATAAGCTTATTACAAGTGCAATATTGGATTGTTCACAATATTTTTGTTATTATTGTTATAACAATTTGCAACTTTTTAATTTGATTTCTTTAATTTTGTGTCTTCTGAAATAAATGTGAAGACGAAGAAATGGGAAAATTATTCAAGGCTTTTTTTGCCTTTTTTTTAATGGTTTTTATCTGTTTTCCAGAGGATCACCTCAGATCAAATTTATCATTTATTTTGCACATTGAATTATCAATGTGTATAAGAAAGGGCAATGATACCTGCTCTCTACAGGAGAAATCTAATTTATTTAGTTGACAGGGCTTGTTTCCTAGAAGTAGTCATTACTGTGTTCTTTGCTGATAATTATGAGTCTTTTAAATGTGATGAGGGATCTTCACAACTACTTGACTTCACAGAATGTAGGTGTAATTTCATTGGCTGAAGAAACTAAATATTATTCCCAGGGTTTTCTTATCTTCTGTTGGTTATCACTTGACTTTCAGCAGCAGTTCAAGTCCCAGGTCTCAGTTTTCGATGTCTAGGCCAGGTGCACCAGAGACTGCATATTAATTCTTGAGCAACTGTTCAGAACAGTAGAACTGACAACGCCCAGGGTGAAGCTACTGAAAGACTGAGATAAACGTAGAACTCAATGGGCATAATGACTAAATTATATTTTCCCTAAAACTGGTCCCTTCAGGCCAGATTGCCAGATTAGCAGTGAATTGCTAGGGCTGGGTAGCAGCGCTATAACAACTGCAATCTGTCCGTCGGCTTTTCTAGGCATAAATGGACAGAGCACAGTGAGGCACAGTATATGTGAGGTCTTGTCTGTGAAAGGCTGAGTTAAGGATGATATAATAAGTGTAAAATCCTAATTTATGACAGTTTGCCATCCCATTGGTGTAATGTACTGTTAATATAGAGAAGAACTCAGTAATGAGAGAAACTAGTTCTCAGAACTGTATCCCATGGGGATTAATTAAGGAATACTATTTGAAGACCTCTGAATGGATAGCACACAGTTCCCATGTGTGTTGTCCATTTTCTTGTGTTACAAGGAGAGATGGCAAGTAGCTGATGCAGAAGTGTTTGCTGTTATGTATTCCTTTAAGCTTCAGTAAGTCTTACTGCTTTCATATATTGGGTCATAAGACTGCTGAATCTTTCCATACTTTCTCCCTTATTGAGGAAAAGAACAGGTAAAATGATCATAATAAGACTTTTTGAGGTTGGGGCTAGATGGTGTGAGTAGCTGTGAGCAAAACATGAAGTCTTGTGACTTGGAAAAGCAAAGGCAGTGTGAAAGTTTTGCACATGCTGGAAGTAAGGACAGCCAGGAAAATTAATCTAAAAAGACAGATTTTCACTTTGTAAAATGTGTTTCTATTTGCAGAACTGGATCAGATAACTCTCCCCACCCACTTTCAGTGTTCTGTGTACCTTTTAATCATTATTGTGTATAATCTGATAAGTAGTAATTGCAGTTACAAATGGGATACTTAATTACTTAAGTAAACCCAGTAATAGGAGAGGTTTGAAGAAAACTGAGCAATACCTTGCTCAAAATGAATGAGTACATTTTTCTTTTAATTTTACTTTTTTCCCCCTGAAGAGGATATCTTTGCTGGTGGAGATTCTATGCATAATTCAAAGTAAAAACTAGTTGCATAACATCTTTTTTGCCCAACGTATAAGCTTTATAGGCCATGGATTGTGCTTCATAGCACTTCAAGGCTTCTGTAGTGGAACTAACCCATCCTCAGATTTTTGTGTCGCCTCCTCGACCCCCCCCTCCTCACCTCCTACAGTCTTGTTCCAACTGATAAGTGTTTCTACTTAAGGAAGACTTACAGAAAAGCTCATTTATAAGTAGCTAAGGTTCATTGTCATAGTGACATTTTAAGTTGTTATTCACAGTTTGCTTTCTTTCATTGCAAATTACAATGGAGTAATTTATTCCGAGGGAAAGACCTGATAATATAAATACGTTTATAAATTAAAAATATCATACCACTCATGTCTGCTGCTAATAAGATCTGCATCAAGCTTCATTGGACAAGGAGATTTATAGGATTTACATGAGTTAGTGTCAAACATCAGCTATTGAATGAAAACTCCTAAACTCTATGTACTCCACCAGCACAGTTTGTGCTTCAACAATTGCTGCACTCACTGGTGACAGCAGAAATTATTCTTTTGTCTTCTAGCTCTGAGCTACTGATTTGCTATATCGTTCAATATACAAAACAATGGAAGTTGGAAGGGTTCACTTGGAAAATGTTTCTTTTATTCCTCTCAGCAAAATGATTCATTTTTGGAACCCAAGGTTTGCAATTTCAAGAGTCAACCCTATTTAAGAGGGCAACTCAGAACATCGTACAGAAAAGCAAAAGCTCTAACTCATCTCCCTGACTCCCAGGCAAGTAAAGGGTGAGAAAAGGGGCAGAATTAAATACCAACACCTGCATAGGCACTGCCATGAACTGCTTGGAAAGGAAGTTAATGTCTTTGTTTAGTGCCTGCAAAATTAAGCAAAAAGACACAAAAGATTGATCCTTTGTACGTCAGTATCCCTTACTCTTTTTAAACATTTGTGATTTGTGCATTTTGCAGAGAGAAATTCTGTTGGAGACTTACAAAGAGAAGAAGTTTGATTGGTCTTTTTTTAAATGATCAGAATAAACCAGAAGAACTCTGTGACCAAATGGTTTTCCCATACAAATAAAATATACGGAGAAGCCTCTAAATAAGAAAGACCAGATCAATGTTCTCTGTGGTTTGAACTGTAAATCTTTAGATTTGACACTTCTCAGGTGTTTCATTTAAAATACAAGTTTTTCTATTCTGTTTTCACATGCATTTCTTCACCATTTAAAACATTAAAATGAAAAGAATATAAGTTCTGTTGGGATTTTTGATTGCTTTTGGAGTCAATCACTAGATTAATTGATTAGTAGAATATTACAATTTGCTAGATCCAATTATAAACTAAAGGGGGATGGTGCAAGCAGGAGGGCAAATTGTTATATTTAATAAAGCATCTGATGTTCAAAACAGATCTTTTAAAGTATAATTCTATTGTTTGATCAAATTGCTGTAAAGAAAAATCCAATAATTACCTAACTTATTGAAGTTCTTAAATTATTTTTTTCCCAAAATTTTTTCCCCTTGAAAAGTTGACTTTATTTTCATATGTTGCAGGAACCAGAAAAAACAGACAAAATTATGTGTTCATAAAAATGCCACCTTTTTAACGTTTATGGACTACATAAATGTTGGCTTCTGTAGAATAAAGTATTTGGTCAATACTAAGTGAAGTCTAGGATATCAGCTAGTAATCTCATGCAACAAATGTTATTACTGCATATACCCCCATGTATGGTTTAGTAATGACTGACTTGAATGTTTTGTGTTAGGGATTTTCAAAGTGGTAAAACTAGTCTGATGTCTGAACATCACCTACGGAAATTATTATGAAAATCTGCATGTCAAAGATGTAGAAAATACAATGAAATAAAAAATATTTCTCTGTACTGATCTCATTTGACTGGTTTAGACTTGTAAGTGGTTTAACTTTTAAAATTACAATACAAATATTCAAAAGACACAAGAAAATGTAACATATCTGTGACAAAAATTCTGATTACAACTGTCCTTATATATATGTTTGTTATTTTGTTAATGAACATGCATAGAAATGAATGATTTCCTTACAGGATAAATCCATGACCAAGGTTATTTCATTCAAGACAGGCTTTCTGACTCTAGCCTTCTAGAGAATCAATGTCAGATTAATAGGTTTTGGATGTTGTGGGGTTTTTTGGACCACCAAGTTGAAAAATTAATAAAAAGGGCCTTTTACAAATTGGAGAAAAGATAAAACATCAAAGTAGCAACAATATGACCTTTGTAATCTGACTGTATTTGGCTTTTCTGTCTACTTCCACCATATGTTCCAGACAGAGATGCGTTGTACTCTGAAGAAAGGAACAAGGGTATAATTTTTGCTTATGAACTGGTGAAGATAAAAGTCAAACATTGCACTCACGTCAGAAACCAGATGAAACAGAAAAATCTACAGTTTCTAGTTTGTTGTTGCACTATGCAGATTATGCATGAATAGGAAACCACAGAACTTGAATGTAACTCCATTTTTATGGATGTGTTTTAACTTTTCCACATCAAATCAAGAATAGTTAATCGTCTGTTTGAGAAAACTCACATTGACTGCCTCGGGATATGGTGGTCTCCTTGTTCCTGATCTCTGTTTTTCAACCAGATCTCAGCATGCTGAAAGAGAAAAACCTCTTCTACATGTTTAGGAAGTGTTTCAAATGTTGCAGGCTTTTCAAACCAGGGCACTGGAAAGAACAATGCCAGCGGTAACAACCTTAGCAAATGCTTTTAATGTGTAAGTTTAGCTTATGTCAAGATACGAGTAGTTCTAGATCATTCCATGCAAATAATAGTTACAAAAAATATTTACAAAAAGTCCTCGTAGTGTCTGAAAGATGTGAATATTGTTAGGTCAAGTGGTGTTTGCATATTGATTTTCAAAATTGCATTCGTTTAGTAGTGTTACTTGTATTTAATCATCTTTGAGCAGAAAGACTGAAGATTGCACTGTGAAATACTTCTGAAAAGAATATCAATATTCATAATGTTAATGCCATTACTACTTACATGAGCAGCATTGCTTTATTATGTCTCAGCAGGCACTGAAACAAAACTAGAGCTTGTAATCTTGTTACCTCTAAAGCAGGTATGCTCTCCTCATTGCCCTGCATCTTTCAGGCCTCTCTAACTCATTTTAATCCACCTGAATGTGTTTTTAAAATTATGATGAAGAGCAACAGCTACAAGTTAAGTGTTTGCTCTTACATGGACCTTAAATGGGTTTGCAGGCATTAGATTCTATGGGTTGTTTAATCATTTTCTCTGGCTAATGTAAATAATTTCCTGTATTTTTAAACAGTTCAGTCTATCTTAGTAGGCTTTGTAAATGGAATATTTCTTTCCCTCCTTAGGTTAAGTTAGCCGGCTGCTTTCTGCTTAGTTTTGAATGCAATAGTACTAACTCATAAAATTAATTCCCATTTCCTGGGATTGTCAGAAATGAGGATTGCTCTGACCCCTGTTTGAACTCATCAGCTGAAATGAAGTTGTTCAGTGAGCTGGAGAAGACAAAGCTGAGTTCCAAGAAATTAATCAACTCCATCAGCCTCCGCGATAGGCCTGAAAATGGCACACATCAGACTGACCCTGAGCAGCTCTGGATTCCCTCCGTAAATGAAAGTCATCATTCCTGGCAAGGAAGATACTAAATTATAGGCTTTTAAATTTAATTTTCAGTTTACTTGTGTTTTTGATTAGTGTGCCATGTTTCATAAAGATGGTAGTACCTTTAAGTAGTAAATGCTCTTCATCTACCAGCTCAATCCCTGTTGTAGTAAAAAGGTAAATTTGAAGTAAAAACTGTTAGCAAATGAAACATGTGGTTGTTTTTTTTTCTAGGATTTTTTTTTTTCCCTTTCTCAGTGACACCTTAAGCAACAATACCAAATTATTTTCTTCATACCAAAATCAATAACAGGCTTGGAAATAAAAAGTAGCCCTGCAGCCTGAGGCCACAGATTTTCATGACAGGCTACTAAAACTATCTTCCAGTAGCCTGAAGGTCTGCCAGCTAATCATTCACTTTCCTTTCACTATTTGGTTGTCGGATATCTCTCCGGGCTAGTAAAACTTAAAGGCTATGTGACAAATCGTCTGCTAAAGAAACATTGTCCATTTTTGTCTTTGTGGAACTTCAATCTTTAGCATGTAGACTGAAAAGTTCACACTGCTTTGGAAGGAAGGCAAAAATTAAAACTTTAACAAATCTTAAATCTTTAAATGCTTTCTTACTTATTAAATGCAAAGCATTGAAGCCATTGTTGTGTACCCTTCTAAAACAGTAGTAAAAATACAATTTTTTCAAGGAAGCAAGATGGATTCATAAGCAAAAACAAGTTTAAGATTCTTCAGTTAAGCATTTGAAGATGAGGGAGCATGACAGTTAGGGTTAAATGCCTTATTTATGTTCCACCCCACCTTGTACATAAGCATGACAATGTAACCTATAATTAGGTAACTATAGCAATTCCTAGGAACCATGCAAGGGACATCTATCCTATCATAGAGCTGAGTGGAAATTAGGAGGTGATGAATGCACTCAACTCTCCTCTTTTGTTTATGTTCTTGTTTAAATAAACTTGGTCAAAATGAATATATTTAGCCCAGAAATTAAAAATTCATTCTACTTTTTAAGGAGTCAAACAACTCCAATGGTTCCGAAATAACAAACCTATCAACTGCTTAATAATGTCAGCAGTAATTTCCCATGAACACACCTGGGAGATATTTAATAGACTAGATTGGCTGGCATATTCATAGTAGTCCGGGATAATTATGAGTTTCTATGCCTGTACTTGCATAGTCCTTCAAGTTCATGGCTAGAGGCAAATTATGCACCTTCGCTTCTTAACTATTCTTTAACACTCCTGATATTCCCATTTTCCCTTTTTACCTCTAGTCCCTCCAAACCATGTCTTGGAAGGGTAATTGCAGTTAAACCAAACTAAGACTTTCAGATACATAAGTATCATAGTCTACGCTAAACCTTTACATCATCTTATACAGATTACATCAATATAAGTCTGTAGACCATCTTAAGTACCTCAGACCTATTAATTTGTACTATAATAGGCACTTAACTACACAGGAGCACAGATAAGGGGTGACTAAGGTGGGGGCAAGCCAGTTAACCCCGGTTTGAAGTCCCTAAAATGCTTTGCTGTAGTGGTTATGTGCTAAATTTTAACGGTTAACCTTTCATGGCCCCGACATATTCTGCGCTACTGGATAATATACAACAGTTTAGCTTAGCTAAAACAACAAGTCTTTTCAACCTTATTGATTATTAGCTTTTATATCCAAAAAGCAAGTTTTGAGGTGTTTCAATTCTCTATCTCTATAATGGAGATGTAGTTGGAGGAATCAATTCGTTTTCCAAAATAATGAACAGGAAAGTGCACTCACATATGTCATGTGTGTGTATTGTACACACAAACACACACAGGAAAAAGGTGACTTGTACTGTTTCTCTGCTGTTCTTTTAGCTCAAGAACATACAGAAGTAAACTCTCAGTCTCAGTTCCTTTACATTTCCACACTACCATTCTCCTTAAGAAATGATCTTGCTGCTGGTGGAAATTATAAGACAAAAGGTGTGATTATTACCTTGTTATAAAACCAGGAAAGAAGACTGTAGGTGGCCTGCCCATCTAAGGGTAGCAAATATGACCAACATTTATAATGTTCCTTTAAATGGCCTTTTTGCAGGATTGTACCCTTATGAACTGAATAGAAAATAGCATAGACATGAATGTCAAGTGATAAGATTTAAACAGTATGGTAGCAATGGACATAAAGTTCTTGGAAGCACTAAAGAAACCTATAAGTTTTCTTGTCAAAGCAGGAATCAGGCAGCCTAATGATATTACTCACTAGCTGTGCTAGTTGGAAGGCTGATTGACACTTGCGTGTGAACATCCAGGCTTGCCTAGCAGTCACTGTGGTGTGCAGACTGCTCCTGGGGCAGCCAATCCTTGGAGCAATGTCAGTTTGGACTACAGCAAAGGTCCAACTACATGTGTGTGTCTGCGCATGCACGCCTCAAACACATGTGTGTTCATGTGTTCAGAACTATCACTTTCACAGGCAATTCAATCTAAAGCTCAATTCTTTATAAAACCATTTAATCTTTTAATGGTGGCAGTGGATCCTTTCTAAAGAGTCACAAACCATCTTTTCTGCCTGATATGTATCTCCACTTGCAGTCAGAACCCACTGAAATAGTCCAGTAATGAGCTATGCAGGTAATCATACTTTCAGTGCTCTAACATGCAGACCAAATGCATGTGAGCACCCCAGCCTTGCTCTCTTTATCCCAGCCCTGATCATATATATATGCCCAAAGATGAGCACTGTGGGTATCCAAAGCAATTTGGCTTTGCATACTGCACCTTAGCTGGACCATAAATGACAATATTCATATAACTATTTCATCTTCACCCATTCTTTATGGTGTTAGAGTTTCCGGGATATTGCCTGTTTTTTTATGACAAAGTAGCCTGAGTGGTATGTGATTCTTCCCCAGATACAGGAGTAATGGTTCTTCTGGAGCACTGAGGACTCAGGAGGTGCTGCTGACCCTCCATGCTCAGCTGAGTTGGTGTGCAGTCTCCCTGCAAAGTAGGCAGGTTAAAAATCCCAAAGTAAATTTAAATAAAGGCACCAGTGTGAATTGAATCAGTATGAGTTCAATGAATGTAAGTAAAAACATTTTGAGTATTAGGGGGAAAGTAGCCCTGTAACAGCACTTAAATAAACATTTAATAAACTTCTTGCTTCAACATTTTTGGAGTATAATTAATGAAACTGAAGAAAACTACTGTGGCTTGATCATACTGTGTTTCTGATATTAAAATTTACATGGCAATAATTATAGCTGGGATACCTAAACAAAACTACTGTCGGTTAGATGTCCATCCTACTTCTCTCTAGAGTTTAGCACTGGAGAAAAAAATCAATCGTATAAACTGTTGAACTTCATAAAGTTTTATTGAGCAGAGTATTTATGCAGGCAGCTGGAGATTTCAGTTTGTGTTAACACTGACTAATACTTGCATGTTAACTCAGAAATAAACTCAAAATAGATATGCAAGTAGTCAGATGTTTTATACAAACTGTGGATTAGCTATAATTGCCTCTGTATTGCATATTTCTACCTAGACTTTCACAGCAAGGCCACAGTACAAGTGGTCTAAAAAGCATCTTTATTTCTTTCCCCAGAGTATAGTCTGTAATACCTTGGAAATTAAGGTATATCAGACACAAATGCATGCAGATGTTCAGCTCCAGTCTCTCCTTTGTTTTGATAAATTACATTTGTAGGTTGTGCCCATCTCTCCCTAGGAAGGCGTCATTTGTTTTCTTTCCCTTGCTCATGCTAGGCCTCAGTACAGGCATCCACCATGACACATGTAGGAAACAAGGTGAGAATACTAGTGCAGACCTCTTTTGTTTGTCAGTTATGTCATTATTGGCACTTGATCTAGTGGTATGCATTTGTTTAATGAAGCGTAGTTGCTTTAACCTTCTAGACTGTCCCTCCCTGAGCAGCATCAGCTTCTGCTAGAAATTGAGTCATGACACAGTAATGTGCCAGTTATTATTGTAACTGTCCCCCCACAGTAAAGAGTAATTTGACAATCTTATAGAACTAACTGTACATGTTACTCTTCACATGAAGTGTTAACCCATTATTAGAATATACTAAACATTAGTTTATTGAAAAATGCTGAAGAAATTCAGTCCTGGACTTCTCAATGTGTTTTTCTTGCATTTATCCTTACATGGCTGAGTTCACCAGAGAAATGAGGTCTCAAAGTCTAATAATTATAGTGGTAATTTTCTTAGCAAACTCTGGACATAAAATAATAGTAGAAGTAAGCTTCCTGACTTATCACCTCACAAATACTAGCCTTAACAAATATGTGATTTACATTAGCTATATTGAAAAATTACATATATAACTAGAAGTTGAGACCTCAGTAGTTTGGCATTAAGCTTAAAAGAACAGCTGTATACAGTTAACAGATACTATAAAGGTTGTTTTATTTCTCTGTTAACATCAGAGGCTTATTGCAAATGTAGAAATCAACAAGAAATTTAACTAAAATAAAGATGTGTTTGAGGCACACATTATTATATTTCAGGAGTTCTTTTCCTTTTCTTTCTTGAAATTTTGCTAATCAGAAGGTGACTACTACTTTTATAGCTAAATGTTATTCTTAGTATTTGCAAAACAGCCGTTTGTCTCCATGAAAGAGGGGGGAGCTGAGCTTTATTTAATACTTCATCTGTATACTCTGGCAAGTTGCAGATCTTCTAGCTTGATTATTAACATGAATCAAAGATCTTGTGAAAGTAATAGACTTCCTAGAAATTGTTAGTGCTATAGGGAATATGGGCTTGGGAGTAATGCAAATGTTCAGATATTTGCCTACCTTTCTTTGCAACCCAGATATCATGGACAGAAAGATTACAAAACATAAAAATGTAAATAAATGGTTTTTGCACACCTTTTTAAGCTGGATACGTTTTCTAACCAGGTTTTTAAACAAAGGCTTTGTGATACATGAATACTACTGCTTGTGGTTGTGATGAAAGCTCGGTGTTACAAAAACTTCAAAGGCAATGATTCATTGTGAATTTCTCTAATTTGGACATTGATGATAACCTTTGTCTAAAATACCAGACTGGAACACTTGTATTGTTAAACACTTGTGCTGCACTGACCTTTTTCAGGATTGTTTGCAGTTGGATATTTCAACACACCATACCTGCAATTGTATTGACTAGAGTATTTTGCCTGTCAGGATTAAGTTAATGTTATCTTTGCTGTAATGGGTTTTGAGCCTGCTGATGCCTGCCTGAAAATGTAACTGTAAATTACTTTACAGTAAGACACGATGATTTGCTAAGTCTCTTGATAGGTTCTTTAGTCAGATTTAGTGTAAAATGTAAGGTGAAATAGTTTTTGTGCACTGATGTTCTGCATTGCAATTGATGTTTTCAGAACCTTACCTCTAATATACAAGAGAAATTTCATTAATTTCCTGGAAAATTTAGTACTCAGAGGATGAATGAAGCTGGAAAAGAGTAAAGAAGAAATGAATGGTTATGTGACTTCAACGTTTTCATCTTATTTTTAAAATTACTAGGAACTTCTAGGTTTCATGTGAAAATATTTCAATCCTTGTAACTGTGCCCGTTGCACGGAATATTGACACATACTCTTCAAGCACTTACAGAAAGACCTACCAATGATCTCATACTTCCTCATGTTTCCTCTTCCAAATCATATGCATGAGACAAGAAAGCAGGCTAATACAGAGAAGCTTATACCTCAGCTGTCCTGGGGCTGATCTCACTTAGTGTAATACTCCTTTTCTGCTTCTGACAAATGCAGTCCTACCTTGCTTATGTTTGTTGAGGAAAATTCTGAAAAAGTTGCTTTGTTAGGCAGATATTAACTTACAGTTTCGGTGTCTTTCAGCAGTTGCTCTTTGCCTTTTACATCAAGTATCAAGCTCTCAGTTTCCAGTCTGAGTGCTTGTTTACTGGAACTTCTCTATGTCTCGCTTATATCATGATGAAGTTAATGAGGGATGAACCACAATGGGTAGTGGAACAGAGTGACAAGTGGCATCCTAGAAGTTTGGGAGGACACATTTGTCTTCAGCAGGGTGACACACTGGGAAACACCGGAAGAAGAAAGAGGAACAACACTCTGTAACCTCTCTCCAAAAAGTCACCCCTTGACATTGATTATGGAAAACATGAAAATATATTTAATCTGAAAGGCAAATTTGACTTGGTTGAGAAAAAAATAATGCATTTAAAAGAGATGACTAATAAATAAAATATCATAGCTCAGAATGAAAAGACTTAGAAATTTGATAAAATAGAAGTTTAAACAAATTTGGTTCAAGACCACTGAAAAAATTTATTTCTGCTTTTGTTTAGACTTAGAACTCCAATATGTTATCTCATATGTACAAATATTTATTACACTTATGTAATTACATATAACTACATACTGTGGTTTATATTAAGCTATTAATGCCAAGTGTCAAAAATGAAAACATTATTATAAAGAAAGTTTTAGATTTTGTTTGGGGAAAATATAGTTGCTATGTTTTATGTAGAATTGTTAGTTTATAATATTTCTTTCTTAAATAGAAGGCACTACACTGGAATGCTTTGGACTGGCGTCCTGGTTTCAGCTGTAATAGTTATTTTTCTCCTTCCTAGTATCTGGTGCAGTGCTGTGTTCCAGCTTTAGTCTGAGAACAATGCTAATAACACACTGATGTTTTAGTTGTTGTTAAATAACATTTACTCTGATCAAGGACTTTTCAGTCTCTCATGCTCCGCTGGTGAGGAGGGGCACAAGAAGCCGGGAGGAAGCAGAGACAAGACACCTGACCCAAACTAGCCAAAGGGGTATTCCATACCACAGCACGTCATGCCCAGTATATAAACCGGGGGAGTTACCCAGAGGGACAGATTCCTGCTAGGGTCGGGCTAAGTATCAGTCACTGGGTGGTGAGCAATTGCATTGTGCATCACTTGTGTGCATTTTTTTTTAACTTTCCCCTTTTAGTTGTATATTCTCTCTCTTTGTTGTTTCCCTAATAATAGTAATAATAATAATAATTGTTTTATATTATGCTTTAGTTATTGGATTGTTCTTATCTCAACCCATGGGGTTTACATTCTTTTGATTCTCCTCCCCATCCTGCCTGAAGAAGGGGGGGAAAGAGGGAAGGGGTGAGCGAATGGATGCATGTCTCTAAGTTACTGGCTGGGCTTAAACCATGACAACTGAGTTCACAATTTCTTTGCCAGTGATAACCATTTTAATTCTGGGGATAGGACAGGAAAGTTTTTTCCTATTGGACCAGCTGTGGTACCAGTCAGCTGAATACAATTCAGATTTTACTCTGCTCCTAGTTCTATGAACCACAACTATTAGATTCAGCTTATCTGCATTTCAGCACCTACATTACAGATATCTGTCTAGTTTTATAGGCTTTCCTCCTAAGAAGTACCATTTAAGATGATTGCCCCTCTCTACTGAATGTAACTGGAGTCTAATGATTAGAAGTGATATAGAAGTCTAAGGTGAGTTCAGGTAAATGCTGCACACTAAGAGGAAATTGTGCAGCAATACCATTACCTTTTCTTTGTTTCTGTAACTCATTGGTTCCAAAAGGCAGTAGAAGTTTAGGAGATTTCTATGTTTTGTCAAAAACAAATAAATAAACTTTCATGCTAACAGATGGTTATGGTGGAATCTGAATCAGAACTGGACACAGCTTCAGGACAAATTCAAAAACTTCAACTCATAGCCCAGTGAATCTCCCTTCATATCTTGCTACAGCTAGGGAAGCATGAAGAGTTAAAAACACTAAAGTTCTCATCTCCAGCCAATGTGTAACTCACAAATATATTCACATATTTATTTTTTTTTAATAAAGAAGCAATTATTTAATCAGATAGTTTCTATGTATATAAAAAGAACCCATGAAAAACACATGAGTACTTATGTATGCAATAGTATTGTACAAACGGCAGATACTGTATCTACTTTTACTAATAATTATCCTCCCAAGGCTTACACTCTATTTAGGAAAAAAAAACCCAAACCCACGGATGAAAATCAGGGAGGGGAAAGAGAGGAGAAAAATGAAGTTCTAAATTCAGAAAGAAAGAAACATTAAGGCAACAGAAGAACAACTGTCCCTTAGCTGAATGAACATTAGTCATGACTTATCACACTGTGTCTTGCCAGTGTTTCATAAGCAACACAGATGAGGTGAGGTAACTCATACTACTAGCAAAGTGGCAGCACATCCTCAAGATTTAGGGTCATCTGTTGAAACCAGAATACTCGCAACTAGGTGTTTAAGGAAAAGCGCCTTGGTGCATTCTTGTCATCTATAAGTATGGAAGTGACTGAGCTGGAATATCATGGGACAGAGTTTGCATGTAACAAAAGTTGCAGTTGATATTTCCCTAGTTCCATTTGGATGCTTACAGGGGAGTTCATCAGTTTTCAGCCAATGAAATCTCTACAGTGGCTTTGCTTGGGGGAATGACTTTGCTTGTGTCCAGGCTGAATGACCTTCATTCATGTTGACTAGAAACACAAATATTTCCAATGCAAAATTTTTTAACAACATTTTTGAAAATACCCTTTTCTGGATATAATATACAGTAAAAGAAATATCCACTATAAATTAAAGAAATTTTCAGAAAACTTACCGCAGTCCTATGAAGGCAGATTTACCAGCATACGTGCAAGTTGCTGTTGTCACTGAAACTAAAAGAATGAAGCAAATGAAACCTTCTGGCAGAAAGAGTGTACAAACCTCATTGTCATTATGAATTTTCACTCCAGCTGGTTGCACATGTTGCAAGAACAGCTGATTGTATTGTAATGTTTTAGAAACATTATAACCAGTTCCTTCTCCTTACCTGTAGAGCCAGCTCTTAGTCTCCATCTACTGCTGAACTTGTTTCACTGTTACTCACACCATTGTTAAAGTGCATGCTAAAAATTGTAGATTATTTCTGTTCACTGCACACTACATTGTTTTACCTTGGATAATGTTTTATTTATAAGGAAAATAAATTGTCAGAGTTAAAAAACACAGTGCATTTTGTTCTAGGCAACACATTGCTTTTATCACACAAATAATTTATTGGTTGTCCTCCCAGATGAGTTCTGTGCTGACCTTTCCAGGTATACTGAACATTGGTGCATAATTTGTCTTGTTGGGAAAATGTATTTATTTTAGCCATTAATGCATGCTGTCATAATGTTTGTGTTGAGGAACAAGTTTGTTGTTTTAATTATGAGACACGTTATAGAGGGATGTATGAAAAACAAAACTTCCTATCTTAATGCCTTTGAATTTTGAGCAAGAGAGAAGGATTCTAATCTGAACCTATCATATAATCTCTGGTAATGTATTGGAGCCAAAAGTAGAACAGCCCTAGTTCCTGTTTACAAGGCAGTCACAACCCTATCCCAGTTCAAAACCAGCCTCTGTGAATTGTCAGCCCGAAATGGCAGGCATGCCTTCAGAATAGCTCACTGCATTCTAGTAACACTGAATGTGAGCTTGAATAACCTTCGAACTTTGCTTCATAGCATCACTGTCTTATGCAACCAGATCAGTCACCACATTAGCCCATTTCTAGGCGAATATTTGCTTTCCGGATTCTATGAAAGAAGGGTCTGCAGGGCTATATGTAGTAATAAAGCTGCACCAAATTATTTTTATAATTTTAAAATAGCAACATAACCTTGTAAGAAGTCCATCCTACAAAGCAAATCATCAGTTACAGGTTATAAAAAAATTTAGTCTTACATGCTAGGAGAAAGTGGTCTTGTTTTATCTTGTTTTGTTTTGGTTTGGTTTGCTTTTGTTTTGTTTCATTTTGTTTTTAAAAAAAGACAGAAGAAATGCCAAAACTACCTTTTTCTTGTTCTCAGTTTACAATGAACTGCACACTTTGCAAACTAAAGTTATGGTAAAGATGTCCAAGGAGTAAAACCAAGCTATAGTAGTGAAACCATTTAGAGTAATGAAACACATATTGACTAAAATGCACATAAAGTTTCATGCAGATATTAGATTTGAAGTGCTTCCTTTGAATATTATTAATTTTTTATCTAATATCTCATTTTAAAATAACCAGTTCAAATTTTGTCTTCTGAATATTCTGAAATTTGCTCTATAAAAAGTGGTTCATTATAGTAATTGCAGAATGGCAGTGTGCAAGCCTATGGCTTATACTTCTGGAAGAAACAAATCTCTGAAAATAAAGTTGCATCTGGAGATTTTTTTACTAAACATCAATCACTTAGTATCTGGTATTTAAATTTTTGTAGTTTTCAAGTCCTTCTATAGACTGCCCAAAATCTGCCCTCATGCTTGGTATTTACTCATTCAAGCAGTGATGCTGAACATATGATTTATTGGTTTGTTGTTTGTTTGTTTAAAGAAAGGGAGAAAAATATATTCAAAGTAGAAGAATGCTCAGGGTTAGAAGATGAGCTATGGCTTGCAAATATTTCCTACTTCAACAGCTGCTTTAAGAGTTTAACATCACTTTGTGTCTCAGTGATTTCAATAAACCTTCTGTTTAGATAGGTGCCTGAATACATGCTCATATGCACACAGCAGAGAAAAGCCTCTCATAAAATGTAGGGCAGTTGTAAAAAGACAAGACTATGAGTCGGAATAAGCCTATCTCTGCAATTTTTAGCTGCACTGTAATTAATTTGGATAGTTTCTGGCATTCATTGTGTGAGATTTGAAAAATGAGCCTTGTTTACACCTGTATGTACTCACATTCAGTTTTATCAGCTTATGATATCGATAGGCTGAAAAAAGATTTAATCAAAATCTTTTATAATTATGATCTTTTTCTTGAAATCAGATAAAAAATGAGGCATTTCTCCCCCCCCCCCCAAAAAAAAACCCCAAACCCAAAGATGTGAAAATGTTATGAGAAAGATCTTAGTGCCAGTATTTCTAGTGCTCTCTCTCTGGCACATTTATTTAATATTTATTATTTAACAGGAATATTTAATTATTTATATGAAGTGGAATAGCATCAACAAGAGAAGCTGAGAAAAAAAAAAAAAGACTGACTTTGTAGAGCAGTGGTTATTATACTTGCCCATGATGTGGAAGATGGAAGATGGAAGTGTGAGTTTATATTCCAAAGCAGGGAAAACAAGACATGAAGCTGGCGTGTTTCTACCATGTTCTTAGCAGGAGATTAAGCTATTCCATGACACAGATTCTAGCATCATTTTCCTTTATAACTTTTCAGGGGATGGTTGTACAATCCACTGCTGCAATTTTTAAAAATTGAAATAATATGTCAATGTAGAGAATGAAGATGATTCTCTTTGGCCTGGAACATCAACTTAAGTGTCTCAATAGGCAGCTGTAGGCATCTCAGCGAGGTGGTACAGAACACTTAGTTTTGATATATACATTCCCTATCCAAGCAATGGAGAATTTTACCTGCTTTCAAAAGTTGGTGGAGAAAGCCTACAGAATGTACTAAGAGATGACTTGAGTTACCGTGCAGAAAACACAGAGTTGTCTTTGAATATCTGCTCCTCTCTAGAGCAGGTACCTCAGACCTGCAAGGTCCAGAGTGAAGGTTTCTGTTATTTCCAGTTTGTCAGTGCATGGACTTTTAGAAAGAAAGATGCTGAAGTGAGGACAGACCTTGGCACACAGCTTCTGTCCAGTTCTTTCTCTGGCCTATAGGGATACAAAATCCATACTACAAACTTTCTTGTAGGGTAGTCTGGCCTGAGGCAAGGAAAGAGAACATGAAGCTGCCACTCCCAATTAGTGCTAAGACACCCAGAGAAAGGAACTCCGAAATCTAAAATGGCCTACAGTTTGTGCCTTAGAGTAAGATCATCCAGCCTTGACAGCTGCAGAATTTAGAAATGCACTGTCCAACCCACTGCCCATCCCCATTCCCACCATAGCCTTCTTTTCAAGGAAAGAACTGTTCGGCTTTTCACACCACTAGCAGTAACTTTCAGCAAGAAACCTATCCCCTCCTGTACCTGTTGGCATGGTTGGCTGGTATGGTAAGAGAGTAGCAGGAGATAAGGCAGATAGCTGCTTCTGTTCCATGCAATCCAGCTGCTGGTCTAGGTGGGAGCATGGAATAGGGAAAAGAACTAGGGCAAACCCAGTGCTGGCACTTCAGGACTCAGTCCAGGCCCTTCCTCCTTCTGTGGTGGTCATAGAAGGGTTGGTATAAGGAAGACCAGTCTGCTGAAAGGCTATCAGGCTAAAGAAACTTCTAAAGTCATTCTGGCAGCCCTGGCTGCTGGAACAACCCTTTCTGTTTCCAGAAAGATGCAGTAGAGCAGATAGGAGATTCTTGTGGCCTTGTGGGCCTCTGGTGAAGTGCACTGTGTTAGGCAAGCAAGGACCAGAGCCCAAGCCCTGCCCTCTAGCAGAGTAATAACTAACAGCTGGGATCTGCAAACTTCACAATCTCCACTCATTTCAGGATGTTAAGTACTCTTCTGATCTCTCATCAGTCTCTTACTGCTTCATGGTCATGGCATATCCTGACCTGAAGTCTGAAATTTCATGTTTGAAGTGCATGCATATGCATCTTCTGTATTATTTGCTCAGCAATAAAGCCTCCGTTTCCACGCAGTACACAGTTAAGGCCCACTTTTTTCCAGCTGCATCCGGCATCCCCTACATTTGTTTGAAAATTAGTTTTACCTCACTCCTTTCATTATTTCTGTGACTGTCATTCAGGATTCTCTGTTCCCCATTGCCCCTTCTAATAACTGGAAAAGTCTTGTGTGTAATTTTTTTTTTTTTTTATGACTTTAAAAACAGACTCACACATTTAAATGGTTTATCTTTCATTTTTTAACATTTTGAAGGGAAAAACTATAGAAATAGCTATCTATTACAGAAGAATTCTGATAATTTGTTTTATTTTATTCTATGTGGTTAATTTTTTAATTTAATTTAATGTGGGATTTTTTCCAATTCTTTTAAGTAGCTTTATTTTAAATCTTCACCATGAATTTTCATAGTTCTCAGAGGGCAATCTTCCCTGCCACCCTTCTAAAATCAGTTTTACTGAGTCTGTGTCTTCCTTGAGGTTGAATGGGCCTTGAAAAGAATGTATCAAATCAGACCAGTTTTAGCATGCCATTGCATTTAAGAAACTCAGTGTAGCTGCTTTGAATCAGCCCTAGAAGACACTTGCCTCTCTCCATTAACTACAGGTCATTCAGATCTCCCAATTTCAGGAATCTGAATTGTAACCTTAGTTAGATGTCTAAAGTAAGCTGACGTTGCTAGTGTGTGTATGCCTTAATTGACAAATGATTTGAAGTTGGCGTATTCACTTGTAGGAACAGGCCCAGTCAAGATGAGGATATATATTTGTTTGAATTCGACTGCAGAATGAGGACATGCTCTAATTATAATGTTCACACAGCTGCTATGCTTCAAAACAATTCCAGGCCGCAATCTTGAAAAAGATTTGTTGTGAGGTACTCTTTGGCCTTGCAAAGTTTTACTGACTTCAACAGGCCTATGAGTACGTATTTGTGCCAAGCATTGCAGCTGCAATAATTAATTAAGATTGAGCTGTGTAAGACTGGGAAAAGGTAGTCTTTCTATATCTTTTAATCCAGAGTTGCATTTTGCTGCCATGTGAAGATCTAAAACTTAAAAACATGTAAACATCACGATCTTCATGATCATCATCATTTTGATGTTCGGCATGTTATGCACCCTATGGTAAGCATGTCTAAATGCCATGACAATATTAATTCATTGTTGAAACAGCTTACCACTCTGTTCCTTATTACCATTTAAAGTATGCACACAGTGATGGCTTGGACTTGAATATATGCACCTTGTGCAAAATACTTGATTATTTCCACAGTTATTACTTGAAAAATATTCTTTTGGATCTCTAACATTTTCAGGCTGTACGAAGGTGTTAGGACCTAAAATACTCTTAAGGAGAACCACCTCAGAACTTGTCTCTACCCTCCTTTTCACACACTACTTTTCAATTTTTTTTTAATTTTTTTTTTCCCCCTACAGCTCTTCTTCTCATATACCATTTATCTCAACCACTTCCGTAGTTACTTGTCAACATCCTTTCATTCTATTGTCGTACTCTTGGACCAGCAGGGCTGGAAATACCAGCTGTGTAATAAAATTTCACTCCCACTTGTGGGAAAAAGGGGATTGGAAGCAGCAACAGACAGAGATGACTCTGAGAAGCAGGTAGACAGAAAATAATACTAGGTGTTTGCTATTAGCAAAATGGAAAATACCACAGATTTGCAATAGGTCTTCTAGGCACTGCCATAAGGTCTAAGAACACAACATTTCCCAACTGAAAGCTGACACTCCAGAACACGTGTTAGTAACAAGAGTTAAATTCCATGGCCAAGGAATCACTCAGTCTGGCTGATATATCTGCCTTGTTAGTAATAAATCTCCAGGAGTCATTATATAAATCTGCTCCCAGCTACATCCCCTGTGGCTAAAGTTCCTTTACTTCTCACAGACTTGGCCAGAACAAGTCTGATCGGGACACGGGCAAGAAAATTTCAAGAGAAATTCAGGATACTTAAAGACATCTCTTCTTTGTAAAACAGTAGTGAAGCCATGTCAGCTGGAGTGGTAGAAAAACACATCCTGCTGCTAGAGAGGATAGTTTGTCAGACTGCATGCTAAACTGGTTTGTTAGTTAATCTTGATCTTTATATGCTTGTAGCATGAGCAATGTAAAATGTGTGTTCCTATTATGCTAGGCAAGTAAAGACCAATATCACTGCTCTCACTCTGAATGGCTTGCAAATTGAGCTAAGGACAAGCATTAACAGGTTAATATAGAAAAACATACAAATAAGAGGAATGATAGGACACTAAAAGCAATGGAAATTTTGAAATTATTTCAGAAACTCAGAGCTCCATCTATTTAATCACTCTTTTTTTAATTTTTTTTTTACTTGGCTCTGTTTGACTACGAGGGACTGAACAAATGCTATTCAAATAGATTCTTCTGCATAACATCTAAATCGTTTTGGCATTCCATCAGAATGAAAAATGTTACGAAAGCATAGTATTATTAAGACGAATTTTTTAGCTTACCGCATACGTTATTCCTATTACAGCATCTGGAAAGAGAAGATCTGCCATGTAGTTTAGCAAGTGTAAATTACAGTTGACAATTGATACTCCTGGGCTGTCTTTTCTCTGTGATCAACTGGGAATTTTGGGGTTACACAGGTTTTTATACATCCCTCAGCTAAATTGAAAATCCAAATGTAAAATGCAGCACTAAGAACAGTATGCGGATTTGAGGAAATTCCTGAAGAATAGAAAATCCTAGAGTCAGTGAATAGGTTATACTGTCCTATAGCTGTATTGTAACTGTACTTCCCTGAGATACAGCATTTTTCATTTAAGTAAGGTACAGTGCTTGAGAATAATGGAATAATGGAATAACATTGCATACATAAAGCATAGAAATATTTCACAGCCCACTTCTCAGGGAAATGGAAAGGAAGCAGTGAAATAACATTTAAGAGTTGGTGTACTCTAAGTCTTACCTCACTGAAAGAATTTTCCTGGAATGCTTGTGAATGCATGGTGATGTCATAGATAAGAACTCTAGTGTTTTGTCTACAAAAACGGTTTTGCAGACCTGTGCTTAGTGCTATCCTCACATAATTTAGTAGATGGTCACGGTGTATATGATCTGAGGGCAGGATTCAGGCCTCCGGTCATACATGAACACAGAAGCTTGCAACCCCAAACCTGCTGCCCAGCCTCTGCAAAATCATAGGAGTTAAGAGTGACAACTGTGTAAAGTGTTGATTTTGGCTGGGTTTTAAGGATCGTTTTTCTTACATATCTAACTTCATTCACTGAGTGGGAAGCTTAGATAATGTACTCTGGATTTTAGATTCTTATCATAGAGAACCCTTTCTAAATCCTCAGGTCTTTTATGTTATATTGTCCTGTGTTGTTTAGAATGCTAATCATTCCTTTTGGCATGTGAAAACTAAGGAAATGATGAATTTCTTGGGGTTTTTAATACATATATATATATACACACATACACATATATTTTTTTTAATATACTGTATTTACTTACGTTTTGAAAGAGAATTCTAGAAAATACTTTCCTTCATAACTCATGTTCCATGACATCATTTGAAAATTTTGCAAGTTTCCTGAAAATAATTGATGGCAGTTGCAAGAAAGGCAAAGAATGAAGATGATCATTTAAGTCTTGGGTTTGTGCAACATTTTTAATGCTGACAGAAAATCCTCTTAGGTGACTTTCAAAAGTGGTACATTTCTAAGACTCTTTGCACCTTCCCCTAATGATTTGAGATAGAAATATTTTAGCACTTATTTTAAGTGCTTGCTTGATCATACATGAAGCAGTTGAGAAGTCCACTGCATATATAGAAAGTTGCAAAATTAAAAGGGCACGTTCTGTTCTTCCTTCTCTTGGGAGAAATCTGCTGAGACTTTGATCTTAGCCGTGTTTCCCTATTACTTGACATAACATCAGTATTTTGCATTGCATTTTAAGGATTTATGGAAGGGCATAAATAATGGTTTTTTAAGAGCTCTTGTCAGTTTTAATATACACAGTACCATTTTAAAAAAATCTAATCCAATTAGCTGATCCAGAGATTGCTTCTCTGCTATACAAAGCTGTTTCTCTGGATATTTAAATCAAACAAAAAGTATTCTCAGGACTGCTTTCAGTCAGTTTATTTTCATCCTATCCTGATCTCAGCTAGAGAGTAGGAAATTTGTGAAGTTATCGTTGATAAAGTGTAAAATAGACAATGGATGTTCTACTTCAGAAGTGTTTTTAGATTGAAAAGCTGGCAGTCAAAAAAAAAAACATCTTAAGAAACTGCTGAACGCTTTATATGTAACCTGTATAAACAAGACATTTCTCACAAAAAGTGCATTCTTCAGCTGTGTGGCAAATTTTAATCTTTAGTTTGTTCGGGAGAAGCTTTAGGTCTCAAGGACACTATTCTGCTTCTGGAACCTTACATAAAATATGTGTGAGGATGTACTACAAAGTACTACAAACACCTTGCAGCATCCCTAGCTGTCTAGAGGATGATTTTCAGAAGTGCTCATCATCACTGGCCTAATTTTCCTCTCAGAGGCAGCTGCTTCAGAAGCAGCACAGATTAAGTAGCACAAGCAAAAATCCCACTTTTTTTTTTTTTTTTTTTTAATAGGACAAAAGCAACCAATATTTTGATGGTGTCTGGACATCCAGAAGCATTCAGGCACTTCAGGGACAAGACGATGTAATTTCAGTAAAACAAATTTCTCACGAAAGGGATTGTTGTGAACTGAAGCCACCTCCAGCTTCCAAAAGGTGTTATTGCATAATTTGGCATCACATGGAGGCACATCAATCCACTGTTACTGCGACAAAGAAACAAAACATAGCAGCAAGGTCTCTATTTGAAAGAAACTGCCACAGCATTATTTATGTTCAGGCAGATGCAGGGGAAAAGTCAATATGCCTGATCATTATTTTCCTAGACACTATTTCATGATCCTCTAGAACACGTGTTTGATGCACCTATGAAAAGTAAATATCAATTGACTTCTTTTTGCCTCTGCTAAACAAAAGCCTGTTCCCATGATCTTTACTGAATATGGTAAAATAGAAGTCAGAGCTATTCTGGATCCGTTCTGAGCCAACCTCTGCAATGTTAGAAATATAGACAACTTCAAAATAATTGACTAAAATTTTTTTTCCTCATTTAAATTGCTGACTAAACAAATCATCTGCTTTTCAAACAAGGCACATAAAGCTCTGCTTTGATTAATTTCAAATTCCATGATTTAATGAATATCCTGAAATTCTTGGAGTATTTTATTTTAAAATTTTGAAGACCAGCAATCTACTTTCCACATTGTGGAGGAATTGGAAAAATGGTGTCCTCTCTTCTCTAGTTATTGTCAAGTCCCATCTTTGACTTCTGGGACAGCTTGAAAGAGGTGAAATAGCTCACAGTTAATGAATTGTTATCCATATGGAAGATCCTGGTGGCAGGCTGTGTCTATAAAATGTCCATTTGTAACAGGTTTATTAATACTTGATAATGTACCCTTACGTCAGCCCATCACTACATACATACCTAGACTGAAAGCATGTCAGGTATCTGCTGCAAAAGTATTTCCATTATTAATTTCTTAAAATACTTCCCTTTCTTGGGAGTTATAGCTGCATAAATGTTAAAAATGGCAATACCATCACTATGGTGTCCTAAGCAAAGATCTACCTTAAATCCCACATTTTTCTAAAGAAGACTGACATCAACAGAAAGGGGTAATATTTTGGCCTGAAAAGTGAAGAGAGAGGGGTTTTTTTGGTTTTCATTTCCTTTTCTTTTCTTTTTTTTTTTTCTTTTTTCTTTTTCACTTCTTTTGAAGACAGGCTGGAGCTATTCAAGTCCAGCAAGATGGTCAGGAAACCTCATGAAAACTACATGAAAACTACACACTAAGCATATACTTCTCCTCTTCAACTGTAACACTGCTCCTGAGCAGTTAGAAATGGTAGTCCAAGTTAGTGTTAGCTTCAGTTAATTTGGTTATGGGCTGTGATGCTTGATGTGTTTTTACATCTCATGTCTTCCCTCTATCATGTAATAAATGGTGCCTGTTTTCAGAGAAAGGAGAACCCATTCATGACATGAGCAGTGATTTCAAGCTTTTGTAGAAAACAAATGCAGAGGCTGACTAAAGGATTGTGAACAATATATGCACTTGTTAAATCTAATTTGAGAATATTTACCATATCAGGCATAAAAATATCTTCCTACATTGTGTTTTTTCACAGAGATGAAAATTAAGGTAGTAAGTTTTTTCAATGAAGAGTAAAGGGAACTGTGTCCTTGCATGTCACACATTTAAATACCAATTGTCTGCTGCTTTTCACGAACACAATGTTGTTAAATTGTCTTTTAATCATTCTATTTGATATTTGATACGTAACAGTAAAATGTTTATATTGCGCATTGTATGGTAAACCTTCAGTTTAGGAGCAAATTAATAGTCTGGAACCATGAGAATCTGACTTTATCTGAATATTGATGATCTCACTTTCCAAGTCTCCCTGGGATTGGGGGTGCGAGGTGTTGATCATTGCTTCTCACTGATAAGCAAAATATTTCCAGAGCGTGAAGAATTCTGTGGTGCATGAGAAGGATAAACCATAATCTGCATCAACACACTAACTTCTCCTCTGCCATTTGCATTGAAAATCAGGTAGAAGTTATGCTAAGCTCTCTATTATAGCCTCATGTATGTGAAAGGTCTTCGCCTTCATTTGAATAAGGCCTCGTATGCATGTGAAAAAAGAACATTTAAAAGGAATGTTCCTTTAATTAGGGTGGCATTTAGAAGCAGAATCCTTAAATGTTCACTTTTTATGATGCTAAATTGTGGAGTATTTTCAAATATGTTGTAGCAGTCGTTTTCATTAACCATTTTTATTTTTATTTATTTTTGAAAGGAAATGACATGCTCTACAATGTGAAGGAGTAGATTAATATGACTAGCTAGATTAAGGGAAATTTAAATCAGAGTGTTTGATGAAATGTAGGAAAATGTTTAAATATAGGATTAGATTTACAATATAGAAAGCAGTCAAGGAGATCAAAAGAACTCTGTTCAGAAAGTCCTGTTAAAAAGAGTGGGAAAATTCTATTGAGTGAATTCTTATAGCTAAATGATTAAAGTGTTTTTAATATATTACATTCAATCTGACTTTAAAATAAAAAATAAACAGTACAGAGTGTGCATGAAGTAGAGATTGTATTCATTTTTTTATAAAGATGAAGTGACTGGGCCTATATGAAACTGTCATAAAACATATATATGAGACTATGGAATTTAACTTAAAAGGAGTTTCCTGGAGAATAATTTTAAATCTGGCATGCAGCTTTATGATGACAGAATTTAACTGATTGACATCTGAATGAATATAGATTTCTTTAAATCCATATTTGATTTCCTACCCCTTAAAAAAATCAAATGTACCCTAATAACTATATCTTAAGCAAACCTTTGGAAGAACATGCTTAATCCTCTAGGGAGTCAATAGAAATGCCTCTAACTTTGGTATCATACAACTAACGAAGATCACAGGAGTGACTTCCATAGCTGTCAATGTCTCATGAACCTAACAATCTAGGTTTGTTTTGTTTTTAACTAATGTAAGACTGCTTTCTTGAATCATGGTTAACACTCAGTGTTGACAGGACCCTGCATGCTTCTTTAAAGCCCTATTGGAAAACTTTACAAGAAACACACAGTGAATAATCTCTATGACAATGTACTGTTCACATTAATCTGAAGCTTACTCCTACTTTTAGCAATCCGAGACTTTAGTAGGTTTTCATTATATAGAATAAAAAAATAGTAGGCTATACGTACAACTAATGTACACCTGTATGTGCAGTGTAAATCACCCGTAACACACACATCCCATCCCACCGATCTGCTTTTGTTTTAGGGCTTTAAAAAAAAAACCCAAAACAAGAAAGAAGCTTTAATGAACCGTAGAGCCCCTCAATGCTCAATTGAGCCACAGAAGTCTTTTATGAATTGATTCCCAAGTCCTTCATTTATTCAAATAAATATCATTACAGCAGTGATGAATTTCAATCAAAATGCACACAAATTTGTATTTCAAAGTCCTATTTTAATTTGGCTTGAGTATTCACTACTAGATGTGGACTTCATAGTTTTCCTAGTTTCCTCTATGTCCAGGAGTGTTACCTACAATTAAAAAAAGAAAAAGGGGTCATTTCATAAAAGTGTCCCTTCCAATCAGTCCTTCTCAATGACATTTACAACCATTCTTTCCAGATACCATCTATAGCAAAATACAGTAAAATTTTGCTATCGATAGTTTGAATACTGGTATGTGAAGTGAACAGCTTTTCCAATTGCATGTTAGAAGTAACTATGCTTGAAGGTCAAATGAACAATAATTTGTTCTAATTAATCAACGATACATTCATCCATTAGTTCAGTAACTACAAAATATGGAATAGAATAACAGATATTTAAAAAATCTTGAAATGGGTGGTTCCAGGTTTCATTTTTGTCTAATGAATTTCAAGCAGGATTTATTTATTGTTTTTTCTTGCTATAGCATCATAAAGACATGGTCAGTTGATTAGTTTATTAATGCAGACTGACAGCAGTCCAGGGCTGCATTCAGAAGCTAGGATATCCTGCAATCAGAGCTAGACACCCTTGTGACAGTAAAATTTCCAATTATTCATACAACAGCTTTAGTTCCACAGATAGGAGTGAACGGTTAGAATATCTGTATATAGAGTTATCAGTACTTTAATTTCTGTGCCCTTTGGTAGTGCTGTGAGTACAGCTTGGCTATGCAGCTACAATCTAACAGCTGAGAGTTCCTACTATGCAGCAGAATGGGAGACACACTGCCTGCAATGTAAACAATTGCAGTAGCATAAGGTGGAAAGGAGGGAAAAAGTCCTGGAGGCCCAGTGGTTAAAAGGAGCATAGTCAGGAGAATGGAAGAAATAAAGGTGGAAAAAATCTGTCACCAGCTTCTCAAAAACGTAGCTTGAAATAATGGAAGATACCATAAATTAAAATAGTACTGGGGGAGGCAGGGAAGGTCAGACTGCAGAAGCCTGGAAGAATAGGTGGCCACTCAAATCTCTGATGAAGCCACCAGGGTCTTGCTTTGCAGCAAGTGAGCATGATCCATCTCTATCTTAACAGATGTGTCATTCTAGTGGAAGCCCAAAGGCTAGTTTACATTTACTTCTACTTCTTATGTCTCACTACTCACTTTGACACTTTCTTTTACACATAGAATCATAAAATGGTTTGGGTTGGATAGGACATTAAGATCATCTAATTCCAATCCCCCTGCCATGGGCAGGGACACTTCTCAGTAGACAGGGTTGCTCAAGGCCTTGTCCACCATTTACAGAACTTTTGCTTTACGCTTTCCATCCTGCCAGTTGGGTAGAAACTCATGATTCAGGATCTTATTCATTCCTTCCTGCAATGAGACAAAGCTTAAAAAATATCATTGATACTGAATATAGTACTGGGGAGAGGTGCTGATATCATGATGGGCGCTAAGTATTTTAGTGAAAGTGAAGAAGAGCGTAGTTAGTAAAACTAGAAATTGGAAAGATGCTATTAGATACCCAGGGATGAGGCCTGGGACAGAATGTTTTCATATTGGCATTAATGACTTAGCGCAAAAGAGAGGGTACTGGTGAAATTAAATGGTAATAAAAAACAATATTAAAATATCATCTAATAGGAATCACATGACCTCAAAGACAGACACAGCAGAAATGGGATAACATTTGAAATTTGAACTACTGATTTTATTTTTTTTCTGTACAAATAGCCACAAGATATGATTCCAATTATCCATTTTGAAGACTAATTACAGCAGTGAAATACAAAGGACTACTACAGAAATCAGGAGAATGGAAAAGACAACTGATGAAGAGGTAGGAGTTTCTTGTCTTAACAAAATTAGGAGTAAGAGGATATCAGATGGACTCCTGCTGTCCATAGGTGGTCCAGGAGAAGGACAGGAGAGCAGAAAATAGACTGCAAAAAACATGATAGTATCTTAGAACAATGAATTAGATAAGCTTAAATACAGTCTTGGTCAAAGAACTGCAGAGCCACAAGTAAGCTTAGGACATTAACAAGATTTAGGAGATAGGAGGCAGTATTTCAATTGGCATAGAGTAACCGGTGGAAGAGAACTGGGCTTGATCACCTAAGACCCCTTTCATGCCTCCTTCCTTTGCTAAGAGGCATTATTTTCCAGTGAAAACCAGCATCTGCTGCAGCTACTATCCTAGATTAATTTACACGTTAATTCACTTTAACATTCCAGCCCTTATCACATAACAGTGGAATTTTGTGAGCTTATGCACATAAATTTAATGTCAGAGGCCATGAGCAATGTTTGTGTTTGAGATCTATGTACTCTGAGAGCCCATTTGTACACAGCAAAAAAGCATATGCAGCTGAATCACACAGAGATGACTTCCATGTAGATCTTCACAGTCTGCAAGGTAACTGCCTACTTTTATCTCACAGTGTGTTATCATTGCTGACATGGCACATTACTCCTGACTAGAAAGCATGCATTAAGATCACACCTGTTGTACATTGCAAAAAAAGTTTCCCATGTAAATGTGTCCTGAAGTTGTGAGGAATCTAACTGTAGGCTGTGAAAGTGAAGAGAGTGACGTCCCAGGAAAGACCTCTTATCACAAGCAAAAGGACTTTGTCAGGGAAATCCTGCTGGCATACCTGGCGTGTTAAAACCTGACTTCCTAAATATTACCTTCCCTTTACAAAGAAGTCTTAAGTATGAAAGTTCAGTCCTGGGGTTTAACAAGTAAAGATTAACAATTTATAGCCTAATTCACTTTTCAATTAGATCAGTATGAAACAGGGGTCACAGCATGGTATAGCCCTTCTAATTCAAACAGTAGGTATGGTATGCAGCTAATGAGCTTTCAGAAAAATTAGATAAAAACACTGAATATTAAAATTATGAAGACAATTATAACTGGTTTTAAACTTTTACATTGTCCATTGTAAAAGTCACAGGGTAATTTTATAAAGTTATTGTCTGACAGATGTAGAATGAATGAAAGATTGTATTTAGCACAGCTCTTAGTGATTTCAGGAGCCTTATTTTGAATGACACTTCTGAACTGTAATAATAACTCATGGAAAACTCTCTTACCTATCCAGCACACTTAGCTCAGCAGGATGGAGCATGCAGGTAAGAAAGAAATTCTTCAAAGGAAACATTGGCTCTCAGGAGGTGTATATGTTAGGTGAATTCATGTACAAATCCTGAACTCTACCTGCCTATAAAGTAAACAAAAACATGTTAATTTTAAACAAAACTACATTTATCCGTATCCCCCCAAGTGTAAATATGTGTTAAAACATCTCTAAAAATAGAGTTCAAAGACAAATGCTTTTCCTATGGGGATCGATGAGAGAGAATTTCTTTTCATCTCAGTAAAACCTCAATTCAAAAGGAAGACTGCAGCCTTTGGGGAAATACCTAAAAACAATGTTAAGATGCTTCAAAAACTGTTTTCCACAGTTCTGAAACAAGCTCACCTGAGTCTAAATTTTTGAGGTACAACAGATCTTACTAAGTAATTTTAAAAACAAAAAACAGAAGTAACAGTACAAAACCAGTAAAAGTCTCAGATGTCTATTTCCTTTCTATGCCTAAAAGCAAATATATGCCTTCAGTCTTTTTCCACTTCAAAAAACAAAGTTCTGCTAGGGGACAAACCCTACTGTTTAAACCACTGCCCGAAGCTGATATGAAAAGCAGCATACCTCCTACACTCTTGGAGAAGTTCCTCCACAAAGTCACATCTCCTCCCTGCATCTAGACAAAGAAATAGACAAGTAATGCAATGAACACAATCATCATACTCCCAAATCACAGACATCCTCTCTGCTAGAATCACTTCAAATAGCATTGCTTAGCTGGCGTTAGAGTTAAACCTTTATGAGGCAGACCCACACTCAGAGCTTGTACCAGACCTACATGTGGGTCCTGTGTACAGACTGGCTATTCAAGGTTCTAAAAAACACATTAGTGGAGGAAGAATTGTCATCAGTAAGTATGAGCTACAGCAAATGTTTCCTATGTATCCTCTGCTCACTAGCTCCCGAGAACATACTTTCATGAGAGAAATTTTTGTCATAACTAAAGAAGTTCAGTTCCACATATGAATACTTCCTAGATAGTCCCAAACAATTTTGCATTGTACAGACCTGTAGGTTACCATTACATGGTCCTTAGCACTTTTCTGAACCCTAAGGTCAGTTTCTTCAACTCATTACATCACTGATTTTTAATGTAAATGGGATGGTTCCTATTGCTATAGTAGACTTTTGACCTGTCACTGCAGATTGGCTTTCTGTTATACCAGGTACAGACTAAACATGGAACACATGCATGATCTCTGTTTTGAAGAGCTTCCAAGCTAAGCAGCTCTAAGAACTGTACTTCAGTTTGAACATACAACCTCCCAGAAATATGGGACTTGTGCAAGATCTGTGTCATTATTTTCCAGCTCTTTTATGTTTGTTTACCTCTAACAATACTTCTTTATCATCCTCTTTCACATACCAGCTTTCTGACAAGCAGATTAATAAAAGTTTGGGTTAATATGCTAGAAGAGTTTACAGTGTGTAGCACTGGGCTTTATGCAAGACACATATGACTCATGAGAAATATTGTAATTGCAATTTAAACTCAAAATCCAGCTGCCTCTGGCTTGATATTCTTCAGGAGAAGAAGACGAAAGACTTGTCTGTACATGTGTGGGTTTATGGAAGAAAGTCTAGTTTCCAAGTAGCTACTTCCAAAGTAAGTGTAATCTATACAAAAAGCTTGGGTGTCTTTGTCTCCTGCACAAGTTTAATGCTTCCAGCTCTTGCTGATTTGACGGTGTGCTTGCTTCCACTCTTTCTTCTAAACCCCACAAGCTAATGTCATAATATTCATGTGAGTTTTTACTAGACTACTTTTTAAAGTGAAATGTATGGGGGGGGGGTGGGAAGCAAGATTTCACACTAAAATTATTGAAGGTGAAAAAGAAGGAAATATGTACTCTCCTTAAATGTCTTGGATTAAAATGTAGACTTATTTTCTTTTGAAGAAGAGAGGAATTTGATTTTGATTTTAAGCCTCCTGAAGTGTCCATATGTGTATCTCAACTCTAAGATATGAAAACGAAATACAGGACAGAAGATCTAAAAGAAAAGAATTTTAGAGCAAGACGGTAATATTTCAAGAAGATATATATTCCAGTATTTTTAAAGAGAATATTTCATTTTCTAAGAAAACATTTCATTGTACTTTTTCAAAACCCCAACCTTTAAAATAGATGAAGTTTATGTAATGATTTAAATTATTCAGTGTTTGATACAAGCAGAGACAATTTTTTTCTTTATAGAAACATGCTGAAAGTGTAAAGGTGAAAATTGCCAGGATCTATAAAGCACATGGTTGATTTCAAGTATATGGAAGGAATTAAATATACGTGTATATGGAAAGGAAGTAAAAAAAAAAAAAAAAGAAATGGTCCCATAAAGAGGATAACAGATGGTTCCATTTGATCAGAAAGCTGGTTAGGATTTCTTTGCAATCACTTTTTGATAATTTCTAAGAATTATTTCCAAAGTTTATTTAGCTTGTGGATACTAATTGTCTGATTTCATACATCACTTACTGGATGTTTGACTTAATTAAGTGGTAAGACAAGACATCTGTTGACTATCTTTGATATTTCTAAATAACTAGACATAATACAGAATGAAGATACTAAATTAGAAGAAAAAGAAATGTGATAAGAAGGTAGTGCCACTTGTTAAATTTACTCTTTTCCGCTTCCCTGGGTGATATATCACAGAAAGGTTGTCTGAGCTGTCATTGTGGCATCACTAAGAGGATGTACACAACATCTTCCATTCAAATTACCTTTCAAATCAATCACCCTCATCAGGCTGCTATCTTCATCTGATGGCTGTAGGACAAATGTTTTGGCTTATAGGTAGGAAATGTTAGCATTTGAAAGAGCTCTGAGTAAGCAGGTTCAATGGTTAACTTTGATAAATTGTGTTAAGAAAGGACAGTAAATAATACTCTTGTTGAAATACTTCATGCAACTGGTTTGCAATTTCTGAAATAAAAAGGCCGCTCTATATTTTCCCCGCCACCTCACCCCACCCCCACAAGCTGAGGAAAAAACATGTCCCTGAAAAAACTAGAATGAATACTTCCTGGGTTTTCCCAGAGATGTATTATTCAAAAACGCACTAACATGACACACACATGTATTGGTTATAGAACTGTCTTCTGAATCTTAAATTACTTGGTTTATCTGAAAGACTGTGAATTTTCCCACCCATGTGTGTGTATGTGTGTGTCTAGAAACGCATAAAGCAAATGGCTGGGATGACATGAAGGTCTGTGTTATGCCGCGGTCAGATTAAACTATAAATCAAAAGCCTGGGTATTTTAATAACACATTAAATAGTTCTTATGCCTTTAGTACTGCATAATTGTGAGTTAAATAACAGCTTCAAATATTTTCTGTGGTATTTTCATTTTTTATACAGTAGCTTTTTAAATATGATAAATGATACTCAGCCTCAAATGCATTGTAAATGCTGTGTGCATATTACCAATATACATTTTAGAATTTTCTAATCTTGCTTTAACACATATGGTATTATCAATTACTTACACTATTTTAATATAATGTAACATTTCTTTAAAATGACATACAATTTATACTGGATGTCACTACCCCCTAGACTACCGTGCCACATATTTATGTATTTCAGCTACAATTTATCACTTTGTGAAATACACTTTTTGTAATTGAAAATAATGACACAAAAATCATCTACTCTTATACACTGGTACAGTATGATATACTATCCTGATAGCTTAGTGTACTGTATGAAGTCAGTCTGCAGAGCCATGCCTTTGAAATATGATTTAAAACAGAATTTATAATGTCGCAGAATTACATAAAACTGTGTGAAATTGTGCAGATAATCATTTAAATCTCCCTACATGAAAAGATAATTGCTCCAGAAATTAACTGTACCTGGGGTTCATTCATTTGGTCATGGCTAGTTTCTTATATAGTGATGATTTGATATTACAGCTAATTAAGATCAGGTCAGAGTTGCTGAAGGTCAGACATTAATGCACAGGATCATTGAAATGATAATTATAAACAGATTAGGAAGCTACGGTCTTTTATAAGGGGTTATTAGATAATTACTGTGAGAGTGTATGGCTTACTGTAATAATGGATTATCGACTACTTACAGCGTTTTAAGGGTGAGAGTATATTACTTCCTCAAGGACTAAGAGGAATAATGTTGTTGAACTCAGGGCTCTGTAAATAAAATAGCTCCAATTGCTTTTCCATTTTCTTCCAGAATATGTTCCCTTGTTGGAATAAACTGTATCATTTTATCTCAATGAGACTTTAAATAGGGAAAGCTCTTAACTTCCCCCCCCCCCCCTTTTGGAAAACAAAGAAGAAAATGAATTTTAAATGTAAAGATTTTATTCTGTTTTAAGTACATATCTAAGGCTTCCAGAAGCTTTACAAACAGCAATAGAATGGGAACAATAAACATTTAACAATGATTCAAGGAATAGGAAAATATTAACCTGAAACTTACTGATGTAGCAATTGCACACTTCCTTCTGTTATTGCTATGACTTTTATTATAACATATCTTTTTACAAATAAAAAATCACAGACTAAATAACTAAATAATCAAATAATTATTGTATAACTGTAGCACGTCTTGATCTACTACTAGTTAGTTTCCATTTTATTTGGAGCTTTGTGCATCTGAGCATGACCCATAAATCAGTAAGGGGGAAAGAGGACTTGAAAAGAGCTTCTGGAAAGATAGCATCATTTAAGTACTGCAGAAGACACAGACAGGTTCCAAAAGTGTCTAGTGTAAAGAAAAAGGAAGTAATTTGTGCCACCCATGGTGACAGTGACTGTATAACCAAAAAAGTAAAACAAGCATGAGGGACACCTGTGTGGTTTCCTTTGAAAATAAGACTAGTTTTGTTGTGTAGTCCTTTTATGCAGAATAAAAAGTAATCTTTGGAGAGAAAGTACTTTATTCTCTTGGATAAAAATTGTTAGATATAATAGCAACGTTGAGTTGTAGGTGGAAAAAGATGTGTTTGGCCCAATCTTTCCTACAGAGGGAGGAACAAGACACATGAATATGTAGCTTCCTAAGTGGGTCCTACAACTGAACTGAAGCAGACTGGAAAAGCTCCAAGGGGACTGAGTAGCACTGGCAATGGGGAAATCAGATCACTTACACTTGCTGACCCCTGAAAATATTTAGCACCTACAGTGGAGTAGAAACAAGAACAGAAAGGGTGCTTTCCTTGCCCAAAACTATGACAAGAGATCTCCACCATCTGATTTTCCTCAGATCTTTCGCTATCGATGGTAATAGGAGGACTGTTATTTCCTACTATGCCTTAGGACAAGCTGTAATACTGGGCCAGGGTTTCAGCCTGGGAGACAGGAAAGTCCCCTCTGAATCTTGGAAAGAAGCAAGATGGGAGAAACTTTGAGTCATTGTTTTTTCACCTTTCCTAGGTGACAATCACATTCTGGACCAGTCTCATGGAGTCTCAAGTAGAATCAAACACTTCTGGCTGTTCTAAAAGCCTTTAAAAATGTCAGCCCATGTTGAATGTGAACTGATCACTGACCTCCACTCCTCTTACATCCTCAAATTAAGGGATCAAACTGAAAAAAACCCCCACTATCTGCCCAGTGTTACTCCTAAAAAACCCATAGATATCATTCAGTAATAAAGGCAAGCATTAGTAACCATATAACATTTAGCCTAACTTTGCTATACAGGACCAATCTATCCTGCTAACACATATGTACATCAAAAATACTCAAGATGATTCAATTCTCATTTACATGTGTCTGAGGTTAGCCTGTCCTCTACCTTTTCAATCAAGGGATGTAAATCTTTCGCCATTTCCATATAAACACAAGAGTTAGCCAAATCTATCAGACCATATCCTACATCTTCTATTGAGCATCTTGGGGCTGCTTGGCACAATGGATGAAGGAAAATTCTCAAGAATATAATACAGGTAGAACAGCATCTCTCCTGGTTTAGATGAAGCCCATCACTTTGTTCCCCTCATCTCTTCATGTCAGGGAATGCTTGGCACACCAATCAGATTTTAACAGACTAACTCTTAAAAGTGAAGAGGTCCTGGAATGTCTGTGTGCAGAAGATTTGCCTCTCTATGTGAAAGAATGTGGCATATTAAGGCCTCCAGGATAACATCCCACACTATCTTTTTTACACAAAAAGCTAATATTTCTGTTACAGAATAGTTATATTTATTATATTTAATACTGAACAATGAATACTAATGTCCCACTGCTTTTCAATGTTGCTGCAAAATGAATATTTTACAGTTCTCCTTACTACACATTATGTCTACTTCTAATCTGAAAGTTATTTTAAGTTTATAAGCATAAGCAATAACTAAATTTGTTCAGTTGTTGAAAATAGCAACATACTGATATTCCCCCCTAGCTATCACTGCTGAAATCCCTTATAACTTACTGACTGTCCTTTGCCTACTGCAAATCAGTTAATTATAGGTGCGGAATCGTGATGGCAGCAAACCTCCACATTATTTTTTTGTTATTGTTGTGTAAATCTATAGCTGACTTTAAAGAGCTCCAGTGAAAAATTCTGACTTTAAAGGAATTAATCAGAACAAAACAGATATCTGATCTTTATCATGTTGGTTTTTTTCCAGGGATTATTCCAAATATGTTTTAAAACAAAAGCACTTTACCTTAAAGGAGGAATCTAATTATGGCAGATATCTTAGATGAAGCTTTCTGTGTGTTTGTGAGTCACAGAGGTTTAATTGAAGAGAGACTTTTGTTTGTTGCTATTCAATCACTGAGACTACACCTGTACAATGGAGGTGTTGAAAGAAGATTTACACAATCATAACGTTATACCATCTCTTTGTTCAGCTTTTGTGGAAGAAAATTACATACATCTCAACAGTTCTCAAAGATTAAATCTACAGTTTAAATTTGCTATTTGAACCTTGTATTCAAAACAGCATTCCACAATTAGCGAGCCATGCTGTGTGGCCTGGGGTTAAACTAAGCAGGAGACAGGGCAAGTGATGCCTGGGACCAGTGTTTTCAGGTAGGGTGTGTAAATAAAGGTGCTTTGATATTGCAGTTCTCAGCCTACACAGGGCTCATTCATATGTGTCCATTTTTGACAGTTGTGCAGGTCAGAAAAGATTCTTTTCTGTGGGTGAAAAGTGGCAGCACTTATGAACAGCATTACTGCCTGTCAAAGAAGAGAAGAAAATCCAGGATGTTCAGATCTTCCCTGTCTTTCTTGCCTTGCATGAATGATACTAAGATGGCCATGGAGAGATAGAAAAACAACTCTCTTTGAAGCTAATAGAAAAAAAAAAAGAAGTTGAATATTCACCACAACTTGCAAGCCCTAAAATACATTGGCCATATGTCAGTTTTATCTGTTTATAGCCAGTGAAGGCTGAAATACACTTTTCCTGAGACATGAGAGAAGTGCGGGTGGAGGAAAAGAAAGGGAGAAGCAGGAGCAGAGGGACACTTGCAGACAATGGAATCTTAAAAGGCATTCAGGAACTGCATGTTACACTGACTGTTTCTGGCAGATCTCAAGTTCTGACAAAAACCTCTGAAAACCAATATACTTCATGTCTTTAGGGTGGGTGCGCAGACAATAGTTTCTTTTTACCTCTATTTGTTTCTATTAATAAGGTATTATACTATGTCTTTAATAGACATTGCAGACATGATTTAGATACTTATTTTAGATACTAGCTACTGCTGACATATGTAATTGAAAGGACCTTTTATTATAATGCTGAGGTATTTATCCTATCTCAGCAATTGTAAAACTCCTACAAGTATCCCTAAACACACAGTTTATCAATACTTGAGTTTGTGAGTATGAGTGTGTATACACGTTATATACATATATACGTGTGTGTATATATATAAAAAAGTGTGTGTGTGCATATATTATATGTATATAAAATGTTTTCCTGAATATTAAAAGACTGGACAGAGTTTAGGGTCTGCCAGAGAAAGAGATAATAAGCAATTTCTCTGCCCACAATGTCACCAGGAAGCAATTTTAAAGCAATGACTTTGCCCACTCTATTTTTTGCGGTAGGACAAAGTAAGTCACAGACTGGTTTAAAAGTCAGGTTGAAAAGGTTTGCCTTTTCCCCTTTAGACCCAACAGGATACTTACAACCACTAGCTATGATACTACAGCAAAAGAAGTTGACACTTCAAAGCATTCAAAACACATGAGTAAGACCCTCAAGAAATAAGATTTCAAATGAATCTCCTTTTGGAATTTTTCTTTTACTTCTGTGTTTTTATTTGTTTTTTTTTTTTTTTTTTTTAAACTTGTTTGTTTGTTAGTTAGTTTATTTGTGGTTTTGTTTTGTTTTATTCCTTAAAGCTACCTGCTTTGTAGCTTTTGCACAAATATTTCCACTGCCATGATTCTGAGGTTTTTTTCTTTTCCTGAAAATGAAATTCATAATGTACTGTGTTAGAAGTTGGAGCATGGATGAATGAACGAACACTGAGAGCTAGGACAGGAATTGGAGGACAGAAATAAAAGGGGACAAGAAATAAGATATAAGGTGAGGAAGAAAAGCTGAAATAGGCTGGGAATGTAACATAAAAGACAAAAAAAATTTGGAAGTTCAGAACAACCTACTGAAGTTAGGCAAAAAACATACATCTAAAATTCTACAGGGATCTACACCTTTATACAGCTGCTGAGCAGCAGTGTAAATTATCAAGCCAAATGTACCTGTCTACATACCACCATCTATTCGTCTTGTCTTTCTGTGACAACAGAAACACCAGCACACTAGCATGCTAGCATACTGCACTGATGCTCAAGAGATCATTTGGATTTCTTTTAATGATTTTTTAATTTTTTCTTCCAATGGAAAAATGTTGTCGTGTCAAAACTGTCACCATTCATTTGCAAACATGAATTTAAATGCAATGAATTTTAGAATCTATAAAAAAAAACATGTTCAAAAAGAAAATGAAAATAATTCAGGGTTTTGTTTTGCTTTGTTTTGTTTTGTTTTGTTTTGTTTCCAAATGACTGCAACCTTTAAATCTCAGAAATTCTCAGAGGACAGAAAACTTTTTTGTGGTTACCCCTAAGTATCAAGTCAGCAAGGTATCCAGGGAAAAGGAAATCTGTAATCGTAGCCCAAAAAGGGAGATAATATATTCCTAGTAAAGTTCTGATTGTACCAGGGCATTGTGAGATGAAGATCCTAGCAGGACCTCTGCCCAAAACATAAAGGATGTAGTGTGTGAAAACTGTGATTCATATTCTACTTTCATAGGGAATTTTTTTCCTGTTCTCTGTTTTTTGGAATTATCCATTATCATTCATGTAGGCCCAGATACACCTGATAATTCCTGCTTTGTTGCATCCAATGGAACAGTGATAGAAATCCATTCACAATAAAAATGTGCTGAGCAGGCATCTGTGAATGTCAGAGAAGTGTGGTGTTGCCAGGTGGAAGATTCCTTCCAGCTGCTGATCAGCAAAGAGGGATAAAATTTTTTTTCAGATGGGTCAGAGGCATAAAATACTAGAAGTAAGAGGACCTAAAGTGATAGGTGCTCTTTCCTCCATCACTTGACATGTAATCCAGCTTGGCATCTCTCACAGTGCAGTAGGGTAACCTACTGCATAGGTTGGATGAAGAATCACCCATATTAAGCAGGAAAAGGCACTGAGGACAGGTGGGCTACTGAAACACTTGAGTACCTTGACTCAAGGTATTTATATGTGTATATGAGAGGCTCTGTTAATATGGGGTTGATGGCTTTCTACCCCATTGTGACAGTAGGCTTGAGCCCCTTTAAAAATGAAGCGAGACAAGTCTTGTGTTCTGAAAACAATCATAAGCTGAGAAACACATTCAGAGAAATCAGGTACAAACAATCAGTTATTCATGTGGCAAAAAAGGATAAACTCCATTTGTTTAATGACTATGGCATGCTCATCAAGTCAATGGGAGATGTGATTAGACTTCTACCCTGAGCTGAGAGATGCTACACTAGGATCCTGACCTAAATGCCTAACCACTACGGATATGTATTTGCAGAACTATTAATAACTGCTCATGACTTCATTATAACTCCTGGAGAAGAAAGGCTTTGTAAAACAGATATATAAGGAATTTAGGTGCTGATTTTTAATTTTATTAGAACCTTAGAAAATATTTATTCTTTCTTATATCCATAGTAAGGAATTTGAAGAGTTCTAAATATTATCAGATCTTTTACATTTCTCCCAACTCCACTGACTTTCATGCAGAAAATTAACTTTATCATTGAATGAATTGATTGAAGTAAATATATGTTGAATGAAAAAATGGAGAGAAGCCCATTTTTGTTGTTTATTTGTTGTTTTGGTTTTTTTTTTAATTAGACCTAGAATGACTTCCAGGAAGTGGTTTAACTTGTTCAGATACATTATTTCTTTTTTATTAAATAAGATTTTTTTTTTTTAAAGAAGGACTATTTTTGTTCTTATTTAAAGAAAATATTTTCCGTGTCTGTTTCTGACTAACATCACAGCTCAGTAGAAACTTTGGAGCATATAAAACCTCTAAGATATTGTGATATGTTTCAAATTTTTCACTTTCAAAGGTCATAAAACTGTATTTCAGGACAATCATCACACACAAACGTTCAGTTTCCCTGAAACAGAATTTATTATTAGAAAGCCATTCACTAGTGCATAAACATTTTCACTCTTTTCTTTAAACTGTTAGAAAAAGATGTTATATTTCAACCTCCCTATTTTCATTCATTACAAAACTGAGTTCTAAATATGTTTATAAGAAGTAAATCCTATGCCTATATAGAAATGCCTTGATATTTTGATGAAAGTAAGAGATTGATTCTCCTTCCTTGCCCTAACTAATTCAGTGCTTACTGTTCAGTGAACAAATCTTAAGGTTAACCTCAACAGAAGTCAATCAATACATCTTTATTATTCTGTCTATGTGTGTAAAACATCAAAGACTAACTGACAAGAGACAGCTAACATTTCACTTTTAGGACAAGAACCCGTGAAAACTTACTGTATGGTTAATGACTGAATCTAAAATAATTTTAATCTCCTCTCATATTTCATTGTGTGAAGAGCTCAAAAAGTTGAAGTACATATATGAAGCAAACCAGAAAATAATGCGAGTGCAGGAAAAATAAAACACAAAAAAAATCTGGGTAAATTTATAGAACTATTATAACCATCTTTCATTATGAGGATCTTCATTATATTAGCTGCCTTTTGTAAGCATGTGATCGTAGACAACATTTACATTATTCAGGCTGGCTGATTTTCTTATGTGATGAAACATCTCTAGTTGGCTCAGAGGAAGAAGCTGGTCTTCAGTGCTGGTTTTCTATTCCTGTAATATAATGTACATATACGTACAGTTGAAAGAACAACTTTCCAAATGCATGAAATGATGCTGACTTTTTTGGCACTTTAAATGGGAAATAAATGAAAATCTTGTCTCATAAAATATACACCAACTGCTTATGTTAATTTGTTATGTCATTAGCATGATTTCTTTAAACATTTACTCTATAAATAAGTCGATTTAATAAGAACATTATTACATGGCAAAAATGTAAGGGCTTTTTACAATCATATGTAAGTATTCACTGAACATTGTTATCCTGTATTTTCCCTAATTCTCTTTTCAAACTGTACTTAAATGTTCAAAATAAAATTATTCAACTGTTTTTTGTTACAGGAAACTAAAGTTAATGTGAAAATAATTGGTACAAGAAAAAACATGTTCTTAAGGATTGAGAATGTTGTAGTCACAATATCAGCTCTTTTGGTGTTACCTGTTCCTACAAAGATTTCTGACTTTACCCTTTAATATTTACATATTAACATCTATAGTCCAATCACTTCGAAATTTTAGCAGGGTGAAGCAACTGGCCTAGTGCTAATAGAACAGAATTATTCCACTGAAGCTATAGAAGTGAAGACCTCCATCCATTGCATTTGAATTTGGTGAGGACCTTGTACATTTCAGAGTGATAAAAATTGCAGGGGAATGCACACTTGTAGTTTAGAGAGCTAGAGCTGTTACTAATTTATAGAATCAAAAAGATGACAATGACTATCTAATCTAAATGAAAATAGTTACTAATGTTTACTGTATGACTCAAGTCAATAAGTCTCAAGATACTTAGCTATAAGATATCTGAATCTCTTCAGTTTAATTATTTTAAAATACTTTACACTCTGAAAGTGTAAGCATGACCCAAAATGATGAGGATCATAATCTCTGTCACTGATGCTTGCGGGGAGAAGTGGGTGGGAACAGAAAAAGTCACCACAGATGGGGAAAGTAGGATTGCTTAAATAAATTTGTAGTCTGTATTTGGATGTAGTAGACATTAAGTAAGGAGGCATTTTACTAAATAGTCTTCTGTTTCAGCCAATTAAAAACATAAGTTTAAGAGAAATTGTGGTGGGTTAACCTTGGAACCTTGGCTAACAGCTAAACTTTCATCTAGCTGCTCTGTCACTCCAGCCCCAGTGGGCTGGCACACGGGGAAAACAAGAAGAATGGGAACACACAGATAGACAAAAGCAAGATGAAAATATCATGGAAATGCTCATTCGCTTATACTACCAAACCCAAAACACTCAGAACTGGTGCTAAATATTTTGCTATATCAAAGGTGTCAGCATGCTTTCAACAATGACTTTGAAGGGACCATGATATGCAGTTTTATTCTGATCCTCAGGTAGACCTTCTTCCCACTATTGTAAGGGTGCAGATGGCAACTGAGATATTTCGCTGAGAAATGTGAATGGTGTAGAATGTACTGATAGTTTGATCTTCAAGCTGAGGCAGGGGAAATTGTCTGTAGTCTGGGGGCAGCTCTGGAGAGCGTAAAATGGGTAGTCTGAATGCCAAGCAGAAGTACACGTCTTCACCTAACAGCAACAACATATATGGGAAAATTCATGGCAGGATGAGCAGAAAGTAAGTATCATTCCTACCCAACCAGGAAGATGATCAGAGCTCCATTGCAATGGAAACATTGAAACAATATAGAGAAATGTGTGGGTAATTAGTGTTAATTATTTCCCTAAACTAACACTTAATCATGCTGCTATGCAAAGCTGTCCAGTGAAATGAGTAAAAATGTATTAAGAATTATCTAAGTGAAGATTAAGGAGCTTATTTGGGAGATGTTATGGCAATAAACATAAAACTAAGTTGCTCATGAATATCTTCAATGAAGATGTTGACAAAACTATTGTAAAATTAAGGAAGGTAAACTAAAGACCATAAGTTCCCATGTCAAGTAACACTGCAGAGCTATTCAGTAAAGGAGAAAAAATAGAACTTGGCCCAAACACAAATGCAAAAAAAAAAGCTTACAAGCTTACAGAAAAGACACATGTCTTAGTTGACATCAATCATATACAGATTAATGTTGCTGTCATATGGGACCTGCTAACCCATCTCAAAAGCACATATCTCAGTTCTGCACACTGAACACAAACCTGGGGCAGCTGAGATGCTTGTATACACGTTCTCTTGACCAGCTAGTAAGCGAACTTTGATATAGAGCTAAATCCAGAACTGCTTTGTGTATGTCAGTTTAATCATTGGAAAACATAAACCATTAACTATGAATTATGATTGTCAGAACTGCTCAGGATAGGAAGTCAGAGCAAATAATTGAGGTTACTATTACAAGGTGGCTAACAGTCATATTCCTAGCCATTCTGCTACACTAGCAAGAGGAAGCTTTTTACATTATTTCATTTAGTGCAAATAGATGAGGATAGTGATCCATGGGTTTGGGATTATATTATGGGTCATTAAAATGGTTACTTTTTTTAGAAATAAAATGCATGGAGATCATTTAACTCCAATTAGACTTCAATGAGGATGTGACATCAAAAACGTTAGTTTTTTACATGGTTTGATAATATGGGTCACACCTAGCAAAAGAATATATTTGCTGATGCACAGGAAAATCTGACTCCCTGGAAAAAAGTAGGACAACTACGGTGGAAAGGAAAAGCAGGTCTATGCCTTTGCCCTCGATCATCATTTTCACTTCTGTAAACTAATCCTAAATGAGGTGTGTGCTGTTGTATTGGTGCTGGGCAGTAGAGGGCACTGCTTATTTGTTCTGAAGTGAAGGGAAAAACGGACACTCCTGAACGCGTGTAGCTTCATGGTGTACCTTGCGCCTGGAGCCATGCTGGGCTGTTGCAATCTTTTTTCCTGTGCAGTTCTTTAAATTACCAGAAGTTGATGCACACTTCCATTGGGCAGGACAAATTGGTGATAAAAAAGAAATGCCTCTGTCTCCCACATCAGTACGTATTGTTTCTGCAGCTCCAAGGCATGCCTACAATCCCTTATACTACTTGGATCCCTGTTGGAAAACAGTGAACTTGTAATCTGCAATACAAGCTTTTTGAGGAATGAGTGTTGCTGCTTTTACATTGTCTTGGAGCAGAAACCAGCATGCACTCTCTACTAACTCTTTGCAGGTGTTAAATATTGTTTCATATATGTTCATTTTTTTCTTCCCTTGTCTAAAGGACTCACCTTAGCTGAATGCTATAAGTTTTGTCAACGCAGACCTGGTCTGAGAAACTGTTGTGAGGAAGCTGACTTTCCCATGCAACTTTGGGAGAGCTGGGAAGCTAAAATGATCATAAAACATGGCATATGACATGATTACAGTAACACCGTGCATTAGGGAGCACATATTCCTTGAATCAGGCCTACTGTTACTGTTGCGACTTTGCTGGAATTAGAAAAGTTTGGGGGTTAGAGCAGAGGCTGAGGAAGCTGGCAATGGTTCTACACTGTAAAGCTATAAGGTTGAGAAACACTTAACATACAAGAAAAACTATGCTGTTGATGAGAATCTACACAAAACCTGAAAATTATTGTCATCCTATGAGAGAAATGCAAGCTTTGGGGAAAGGATAAACATTATCTTCTGGCATTATGATAGATCCCAGTCTAAAATATATGACGTGTCCAGAAGAGTGGATTCTGTCTTGAACATGAATAGTTGCAGTCATAGGTGCTCTGTGTACTGTTAATGTTTTTGCTACACTGGTAAAAAAAAAAAAAAAAAGATCTCCCCAAATGCCACATGTGCACACCAAATCAGGCTACTGAAGTATTATTACCTCTTTATTTGCTATATCTGTCCTGTGGATCAGTATCAAACGCATGCCTGCATTTAATTCTGTCTAAAGATCATTGATTTCTGTGTGGTTTTGTGTGAGAACAAAGACCTTGTAGAATAGGTAGTCCAGTAAGTGTAAAAAATGCTGTGTATATATGTATGTGTGTTTTCCAGCCAGTACTTTTGAAGTCTGATGTCTGTGATTGTCTGCAGGCAGCCTGGACTCCAGAATTGCCAGGATGACATAATTACACTTGGAAAGATTGCTGGAGGTCATGAGAAGCATACACAAGCATGCAGTCATAGAATCATAGAATGGTTTGGGTTGGGGGGGACTTTAAAGACCATCTAGTTCCACTCCCCCTGCCATTAGCAGGGACAACTTCCACTAGATCAGGTTGCCCAAAGTCCCATCCAACCTAGTCTTGGACAAAGAATCAGTTCAACCATGCTGAAACAAAATGTTCTCTGAAATGTCTCTACAAGGAAACAAGCATACCCTTCTTGGAGAGGAATGAGGAATAGAGAATAGTGTCTCAAACAAAAGTAGAACCTGGTCCAAATGTTTTTTCTGCAATTACATTCACTACATGAATACCAGTGAAGCTGGAGTGGGTCCAGAAAAGGGTAACAAATCTGGTGATGGATCTGGAGAATAAGTCTTATGAGGAATGGCTGAGGGAACTGGGGTTGTTTAGTCTGGAGAAGAGAAGGCTCAGGAGGGACCTTATCACTGTCTACAGCTACCTGAAAGGAGGTTGTAGTGAGGTGGGTATTGGTCTCTTCTACCAAGTAACAAGTGATAGGACAAGAGGAAATGACCTCAAGCTGCACCAGGGGAGGTTTGCATTGGATAGTAGGAAAAACTTCCTCACAAAGAAGGTGACCAAGCATTGGAACAGGCTGTCCAGGAAGTGGTGGAATCACTGTCCTGGAAGAGTTCAAAAACTGTGGATGATATGATTATGGTGGTACATTTTAGTTATATGGTTTAGTGGTGGTCTTGGCAGTCCTGAGGTAGCGGTTGCACTTGATGATCTTAAAGGTCTTTTCTAACCTAGTTGATTCTATGACTCTATGATTCTATGATTTAATTGTATTTAATGTTCTGGCTGGAAACTATATACCAATTACACTGAGTTGGAGCTGCTATAAACATCTCTTCATGGACCTACATTCCCATCCTGGACTGCTGTCTTCTAGTTTCTAAGTATGAAAAAAATTCTTTGAACCTAAGTCACCCAAGACTGCACAATTATTTGATTCCATGTTAACTATACCTGTATTGACTGAAGGCATTGACTAGGAACTATTTTTTTTACCAGTAATCATAACCATTCTAAAAGGATCATTATGTTTGTTTTGCAGAGAAAGTGCTTTTAGAAAAAAATGGGGAGAAGAATAAGCACAAGAAAGTGCTTATTTGCATACTGGCTACACAAAAATAGAGATCCTGCTGTGGAAGACACAAATTCAAAATAGCCCTAAATAAGCTGATAACAGTATGAGAAAACAGGAACTCAGAAGTGTAGGGTCCTGAATCATCACAGAGCTGCTGAGATTCTTTCTTCTCTCAAATGACAAGAGTTATATTCCAAAAACAAAATATATAAGACAAAAAAATCCCTTTGAGTGCTTGTCCTTCAGTAGGCACTTCACCAGAAGACTGAAATGCAAGGGCAATTATTGCATTAACAGAATTCTAAATTTAAAGTTATTTTCCTAACATATCTACATTATCAGAAAATAGGTGAAGTCCTGACAGTGATGTTCTTAAAAATACTGAGAAAATTGGTGTATGGTTCCCTCTTCCATACATCATATGACAGACAGCTATGAACTAGATATGTGGTGTGATGTACTCATTTTTTGAGCTGAAGAGAACTGAGGAAAAAATATCATGCAGCCTAATGAAATGTTAGATCAGAATTCTGACTCAAAGGCGGGCAGTGGTTGCCAGAATAAGATATTCAGATTTAAGGAATTCTAAACCCATGTGTTACTTCCTAGTAGCCATTTGACATGAGCAATGCCATGAAGAGGTGTAACAACCTGCTCTTCCCAAGATTCAGCAAAGCTCTCAACTCACAATGTCAATCCATTTCACAAGTGTAGCACTTGAGTGTCCTGAAGTAAACGTTTTGATAAAAAATTTCAGAAAACGCCAGAAACAGCATTTATATCTATGTGCTGATTTACAGTTTCAATAGAGATAGCACAAACCATTTTATTTGTATACTACTATCAAGCTAACTGAAAAATGGAATAAGTCAGTATAACTTTGAAATAGAGTTTACAGATGACTAATCTGAAAGAAAAACCTTTACTACAGATTTTCCTTCATTTGGCATCTTCTGAATTGCTGTTTTGAGCAAAGCTCTAGTAGCTAAAGAGCTTTGCTCAAAACAGCAATTCAGAAGATGCCAAATGAATTTAAATATGGAAAGAGACGTGCTAAATATTGTTAGGTTATGGATGCCTAAGGCTAGAACATGAGTACAGATGGCTGAAGTTCAACAGATGCCACAGAACTACAGAACTTGCATAAATATGTGTTGTCAAGTGTAGGAAATCAGAGTGACGTTTGTCTGTGCAAGTATGAAAGCCTGAGTATTTTACCAAAAAAAAAAAGAGAGTTGGAGTTCCCAGTCTTTTACAGTTGTATTAAAATAAAAAGGAAGACCATGTTCTATGTCTCTATCCCATCTATCAGATAGCTATGGAATGTTTTCTGCAGGTACTTGCAAGATGTTTCAGAATATCTATTGTAAAATATTAAAGATAGTCTTTGTTATCTCCAATCTAATGGGTTCTCAAAGATTGATGTCAGAATAAGAAACATACCAAAATAAACATTGAAACCTTACTTGTTTCCAAACCATACTGGTTTGGAAACGAGTAACGAGTGGTATGCCTCAGGGATCAGTGTTGGGACTGATCTTGTTCAACATCTTTATCGGCGACATGGACAGTGGGATTGAGTGTGCCCGCCGCAAGTTTGCCGACGACACCAAGCTGTGTGGTTTGGTTGATATGCTGGAGGGAAGGGATGCCATCCAGAGGGACCTTGACACGCTTGTGAGGTGGGCTGATGCCAGCCTTATGAAGTTTAACCAAGCCAAGTGCAAGGTCCTACACCTGGGTCAGGGCAATCCCAGGCACAGCTACAGGTTGGGTGGAGAAGAGATTCAGAGCAGCCCTGCGGAGAAGGACTTGGGGGTGTTGGTCAATGAGAAACTTGACATGAGCCGTCAGTGTGTGCTCGCAGCCCAGAAACCAACCGTATCCTGGGCTGCATCAAAAGAAGCGTGACCAGCAGGTCAAAGAAAGTGATCCTGCCCCTCTACTCTGTTCTCGTGAGACCTCATTTGGAGTAATGTATACAGTTTTGGTGTCCTCAACATAAAAAGGACATGGAACTGTTCGAACAAGTCCAGAGGAGGGTCACAAGGATGATAAGAGGGCTGGAGCACCTCCCGTATGAAGACAGGCTGAGAGAGTTGGGGCTGTTCAGCCTGGAGAAGAGAAGGCTGCGTGGAGACCTCATAGCAGCCTTCCAGTATCTGAAGGAGGCCTACAAGATTGCTGGAGAGGGACTCTTTATTAGGGACTGTAGTGGTAGGACAAGGGGTAATGGGTTCAAACTTAAACAGGGGAGGTTTAGATTAGATATAAAGAAGAAGTTCTTCACAGTGAGTGTGGTGAGGCACTGGAATGGGTTGCCCAAAGAAGTTGTGAATGCTCCGTCCCTGGCAGTGTTCAAGTCCAGGTTGAATGGAGTCTTGGGTGACATGGTTTAGTGCGAGGTGTCCCTGCCCATGGCAGGGGGGTTAGAACTAGATGATCTTAAGATCCTTTCCAACCCTTACTATTCTATGATTCTAAAAAGGCTACGTAGTCATATTCAGTTCTCAAGACAGCTGTGCTGAAACACAGTGTTTCACAGTAATATTTTCTTCAGTAGAAAATGAACGAAAATAAGCATGCTTGTACTGTGAGAAAAGCCATGCCAAAGATTTTGGACCTCCATATGTATCAAGTGGCAGAGTGTGAAATGAAAAGCTAAATATCATGAGTGTTTGGTGCCATCACCTCCCAGAAATAGATGCTGCATATTTGTAATGGAAAATAATGGTCATATGCAATGGTCATATCCTAAGAGATTGGTCCTATGGTCGTATCAAGTCTTCAATGCACACGGAAACATTTGGCAGGGAAGCAGCCAGCACTTCATCCAAATTCCATGAGGGAAGAATTACAAGAGGCTCTGAGATCCTCAGGCAGATTGCCAGAGCAGGTGGAAGCAACTGAGCCATAGGATGCACCACAACCAGACCTAACGGACTCCTGACAGCATCAGTGCTGATGTCTGAAGGTGCCTCAGACTAATTGAGTATCATGTGAGTAATAGTTTGCTCCTTTTTAGCCAAACAAAATACAATTTCAGATTCTCTTAAACAACCACCTCTATTAGCATAGTAGTAAAATTACTGGGAGACCATATGTTTGAGAGGCTCTGGTGGGATGCCTAGCAGTGAGGAATTGGATGTTGATTAACTCCAGCATCTAATCTTGCTGGAAAATTCCTGGGCTCTGATTATTGTGTGACAGACCTTGCTCACCACAAAACTCTATTTTAGTTCCTTCACCAGAATATTTTTCAGTGTGCTGTGTCTATACCTTTATTGAAATGAGATTGTTGTCTCCTTTTTGTCTTTGTGAAATGCCCTTACATTTTGTTCCTTGTGAAGTTTATGGTTTCATGTCTCAAAAATCCATCTATTTCCACTGCTGACAATCTTTTACAGGCAGTATCTAGCTTCTCTAAAATTTCCTCTGTCTATTTGAGACTCTTCTTTTTTCTGCTTTTGTTGGTCAGTAAACAGGAGGAAGAAATTTTTGGCCTTTAGTGTCTGTTGATAATTCTAAAGTAAATATTCTAAATGTTAAATGGGTGATAGGTGATGAAAAAAACTTACTATCATCAAAAGCAATCCAATAAAAAGTAGTTTGCTATACAGGCAGGATATCTGAAATACAGTTTTCAATGTCCTCATAAAACAGAGTGAAAATGCAGTTATATTGTTGTAAATAAAACATAATTTTCTCTGTAGAAAACGGGTTTCATCAGTGATGGATTTGTTCTTTAGGCAGTAGCCACTACATTTGGAATCAATGACTACATATCTTGACTTTTGCCATTAGTTATAATAAAACAAATATGTATGGATTTTTTTTTTTTTTTACAGTGAACATTTTACAGGACATGAGTTCAACATATGTGCGGCTCCAGGCTGCATGAGCATAATCCAAGCGTAAAACAGCACATTATCTCTGAAGTCTCACGTGTCCTTACTTTAAACTTTCCAGTTGGCTCTTGAAAAGCCTTGCTAAAAAAGAACTTTTGTATACAGATAATTGGAAGAAAAATGATGATTCTTTGTTCTTACCTTGCCATAGTTTAAAAATATTTTTAAAAATACAGGAAATTATGAGGGCAGAACAAAACACTGTAGATCCTTTGTTTTGATAAAAAATGAAGACTCTTTGATTTTAATAAAAATAGAGTCACAGTTGTGGAGAAGTAGGCCCTCTAGCTGACAAAAAATAATCTTTGACTAGGACTTTTTAGAATTACGTTATGTTAATGAAAAAGCATTTCAGGCTGACATTTGAAAGTTAGAAAAGATGATTCCTTCTTCAATCCCCATCTTTCTGTTCTTTGTTCCCTCCACTCCAAAAAAGCTGTTTTTCAGTGTTCGCTTTGTCTTTTTTAGGACTGCAGTTGGAGGTAGTAAAGTTACGTATTCATAAACCATGAACATTTACGTTGTACCCATTTATTGCATGGCTAATTATTCTACTTAGATTCTGTAGTGATTTTTTTCCAAGGCTGAATCCTCCTCCTTAATTTTCTACTGTGTTTTAATATTAACTGAAGCAACTAATGAGAGTATTATCTGAATATCCATGGCAAGTCAAACAGCAGCTAAGAGTGGAACAGCAAAGAAAGCCGCATAGAGAAGAGCCAGCATTCTCTATTTTCCTTGATGAAACTTTATTGTGATTCTATGATGCTTTCACTATCTCTGAATATCTGAAGAATTTAGAATTTTGTCAAATATAAAGTCTGCCCACTTTATAATAAGGAAAAGAGACAACTACTTTAAAAATAATGCCACAAATGGCACATGATCTGGTAGAGAATGAAAATGTGATAATTTATCCATAAATGTGACAGTTTCAGTAACTTCCATAAAACACTCTTGTGCAACTGTTTATATCATTACATTGACATATATGTGAGTACTTAAAACTGAGCTATCTAACTGGCAGTCATTAAAAAGACAAAGCCAGACTCTTCTCAAGTATGCAGAGCAAAAGAGGCAATAGTCACAAGTTGAAGCAAGGGAAATACTGACTATGTATGAGGAAAAGAAAATTGACAATAAAGGTACATAAGCAGTGGAAATGGAGATTTTCTAAACTTGACATGAAAAGGCCATGAGCAGCATGATTTAACTCTGAAGTTAACCTTCCTAGATGACCTCCCGAGGTCTCTGCCAACATTTTCTATGACGTATTTATATATGCATACATACATAAACATATGAAGACAGACTGAGAGAGTTGGGTTTTTTTCAGCCTGGAGAAGAGAAGGCTCCAGGGAGGCCTTATAGCAGCCTTCCAGTACCTAGAGAGGGCCTACAAGGAATCTGGAGAGGGACTTTTTACAAGGGCGTGTAGTGACAGAACAAGGGGTAATGGCTTTAAGCTGAAAGAGGATACATTTAGATTAGATATTAGGAAGAAGTTCTTTAGTGTAATGGTAGTGAGGCAGTGGCACAGGTTGCCCAGAGAAACTGTGACTGGCCCTTCCCTGGCAGTGTTCAAGGTCAGACTGGATGGGGCTTTGAGCAAACTGGTCTAATGGAAGGTGTCCTTGACCATGTCAGGAGAGTTGGAATTAGGTGATCTTCGTTCCAATCCGAACTATTCCATGATTCTACCACTTTATGATTCTATTTTTTATATACATATATATATATTTTATGAAATATCTATTATGATATGTTTTCTGTTGAAAATCCCAGTAAGAGTAGCATCATCATCTTTCAAAATGCTTAACCTGAAGAACACTCTAATAAAATGAGATACCCAACCAAGAGATCAAACACATGAAGAAGCTATTGAGACCTTTCAGATACATATCTACATCAGAAAAGGAAAATGTCCTTTTCATTGTTTTCTCTCAGTAAATGCTACCTATGAAGGAATCGCATGAAAAATAAAAAAAAAATAAAATCGATTTTTATGTTTATAGAAAAAGAAAAGCAGATTTGTACAAGGTGGGGACTAGAAAGACAGTCTGTCCTACCACATAACCAAAATTGAAATTAAGTGATGTATCTATCTTCTCCTTTTCAATCACAGGCACTAAAGCACATTTAGCTGAATTACTCTGGACTGTAAATGTATTTTATCAATTCAGAAGATTTTTATTCTGCAGCTTAATACTCAAAAATGGATTTCCTTTCCTTTTTAATCCATTCCTTTATAAAAAACCAAAACAAAATTACTTAGAAATGGTTTTGGATTTCAGCAAGTTGGAACCTTGAATTTTTGGCTGAAAACCATCCTTTACAGTTCAGAAGATCAAAGTTCTGCAATTCGTACTGTGAACCATTTTCTTCGCTTTTTTTTAATTGATGAGAAACTTTTGCATCAGTTTGTTGAGAAGTGCTCCTGTTGAATCTCACATTTCTGCTACTAGGAGTGCAGCATTACTACAAGAAAGTTTTAAATAAAGCTTTCTGACTGGGTGAAAGAATGATTGTCTTTTCTGAAGTTGCCTTATTGGAACTTGCTACTGAGCTGGTCTATTTCTAGAAGGAATAAATACACCGTATTTCAAAAAAATATAAAAAAAGATGAATTTATAAGCACTTAAGACTGACTCTTAAACAAAAATTCCTGTATAGTCTCACACACATGCTGATAGTATATAATTCTGCACCTCTTACAAGTGTAATGCCTCATTACCTGAGTCATACTCTGGATGAAGACCACCTGAATGGTGCTAGATTCAAGCAATACAGAGGTGGAAAGAGGGAAATATTTAGTAATATAAATCACAACTAAGGCCATCTGTCCTGCAATTGTCAAGGCAGTAGACTGCCTCAGGCTCCTCCTGGGCTCTTCATCACTACCAGCTACCTGAATAGTAACAGCTGCTGCACTTTCTTTCATCTGTGGATAGTGAGGAGGCAGTATTCCAGCTTGTCAGATGCTAATGTGCCCACAGTGAGCCATATATTTTTTATCTTTTGAGTCAGGGTATTACAGTAACACACTTCACATGGGAATACATTCCTATGTGTAGAAAAATTTCTAATGTTTTAACATTTAAATGCAGTAGATGCACTTCAACAAGCCACTTTCTTTCTTTGATTAAAAGCTGACTGTTCCTTAGTTATCAAATCAAATTTCAGGTCTTAGTTCTTGGTCTTCAAAGCTCTCAAGAGAGTGGATAAATTTAGCAATATAAACATTATAATCATAATAGGACTGGAAGGTTACATGAAGAGATCATCTAATCCATCCTTCCTGCCAGAAGGCATAATCAACATGGCCAATACCACCTCAGGTATATATTGGTCCAAGCTATTTTTAAATATCTCTGAACGAGGATTTTCCCAGACTGCCCAGACAATCTGTTCCAATGCTTCTAATCTTTGATCAGTAAAAAAATTGTATTAGTAACCTAAATCTTCCCTGTTGCAATTGAAATCCATTATTTCCTGTCCTATCCAACTTGAACATGGAAAACAGATTTTTCCTTTCATCCCTGCAGCATCCTTTTCCATAGTCGAAGATTTTCATGCCTTTCTATCTTAAATCTTTTCTTCAGGTTAAACAACCCTAACTCAAGTCATTCCATGTAAGCCTTCTCATCAATCTCAGTTCTGTCTTTCAGACTTCTTTCAGTTAGTTCAAAACTGAACACAGTGGTGCAAGTAAAGTTTTAACTTCTGAATGGAGCAATTAAAAAGGCTGAAATAATCAAAAATACAGACAGTGAAAATGATCTTTGCATCTTAATTCTGACTGGATATTAATAAGGTAATACTTTCAAAAGGCAGATGAAAAGATGTTGTGAAAGTTGAGATACAAGGTAGTTAAGAATATAAACAAACATGGAAGGACATGTTAGACAAGACATGCTGAAAGACATCACAAAACAAAAGCTATCTGGATCTGAAGTGCTTAATGAGACAGCAAGATCAGAGATGGCGCAAGTAGCTATGATCCTAAGAAAGGTCACAGCCACAACGATCCCAACCCACGGTGAAAAGGGAATAGCGGAGGACCTGAAGTAAAAAGAATAAACGATTAGGAGTCTGCTTTAGCCATGATGAGTTTCAGGTGTTGTGTAGGTATCCATAGAAAATATTAGAGGCACAATTATGACAGGAACTGAGAACTGGGCCAAGAGATCTGAGACTTGATTCTGAAACGTAAAATCATAGCGATCAGGTCCCTTCACCAGCTACTTTTTCATAGCTTTTTCATGACATTAACAAGCATAGTCTTGTTAAAGGAGCTAGGAGAAAGAGAAATGTAACTATATTCCTAAAACCAATGTGGCCTAATTCCTGTGGAGACCTATAAAAAGTGCATGGCTGTCTTTGTCCAGAGCACTCGGTAGACTCCACATTCCCTCCATCCCTTAAAAGTCATCCTGTGAAATTAATGCTTAGTGTGAACGTCAGGTTTCAGTTTTATAAGGGACCAAAGGTGATGACGATGATGATTTAAAATATGGTAGTCTATCTTGCTGAAAGATTTAACAGGTCAGAGGTTATTATTTCTTTGAAGGAAGACTAACTGATAACCAAAAAGAGTCCTCCCCTTTAATAAGCTCTCTTTCTTGCACAGAAAGCTGAATCTGTTAGCTGTATGTTAAATATACCATCCATTGGCTTTTATTCCTCTACATGCATTTAGATCACCTAGTACAGAAGATTTTTCTATAAGCAAGTAAATAAATCCAAATATGCACTCTTAATTCTGAAGACTGTGGAGAAGTCTTCCAGATATGAATGTTGCTGTAGCTGAAACAGCAGTGTCCATTCACATCTTAAGCCTACTTTTAGCAGTGACTCAGGGATATGAACTCTCTTATCCCCTATTAATAATGACACTTAATTGCTACCATTCTCTATTTAATCAATTCACCTGAAAGCAAAGGCAATGGAGAAAAGGTGGAGAAGCAGGAATTAAGAACTGTTTCAGAAAAGAAGGGCAAGAGAGAAAACAGAGCAAGAGGAAGGTTATAGAGTAGAAGAGGAAGCAAGTCATAGAAACAGCAGTGGTTTTTATGAGTCTTTTAAAATGGAATTGTACAGGTGTTTGTACAAACTAAAAAAATTAGGGATCTAAATCCAAAGGAAATTTTTTTGTATTGCAATAAATTAAAAAAAGTATTCCCTAACATTTTGAAGAAATAATTTTCAGAAAATGCAGTGAGTTACATTGAAGTGACAGAGCATTTCAGATTGTAATATTAATGAAAAATAATTATTCTCTAGAATGAACAATCATACTGGGGGCAAATCTAGTTCATTCATCAGCTCTTAGAGTTTTGGCAGTGTTGTTGAAAATGCTTGGGAATGATAGTCTTTGTCTTTTAAGAACTTCCCCACTCCCAGATCCTCTCAGAGACTTGCCAAGCAGAGAGTGTATTTCTGCTTAGAAACAGTTGTGAATCTTCCAGGATGTCCTCCATTTAGGAATCTTTCAGCCTGGAGATGGATATACTTTGGGGTAACAGATCTTGAGGAACTTTTCTTCCGTTAATTTGCATAAACCATGTCCTTGACCTCCTGCTTTTTTTTTTTTTTTTTGACAATTTCTATGAGTATCACAGATTTCCACAGGTTAATTGAACAATATATGAGGAAAAAAATGCTTATTTGGTTTGGGCTGTAACTGGTAATCTCACCAGTTTTCTGAGCAGCAGCTTCCTTATCCATCCTCCTTGTTTTGCTCATTATTTTAGGGCCATAATCATGTACTTCATCTGTTACCTCTCTGTGGATTCCTTACTCATAATTTCTTAATTTGGATTGAAGAACCCAAATTTTTTTCAGTCACTGATCATAGAGTTTTCTGTACACTTTTGCTATACTGCCCTGTAGCTTTACAATCTTTTGAGGTGATTGGGCTAGAAATATAAACTATGTTCAAATTCTTAGGTAGTCTACATAACTCAGTCAAAATGTTTTCTGTTTTGTCTTCCATTCCTTTCATTACAACTCTTACAACTTGTTTGCTTTTCTAAGCACCTCAGTGTATTGGCCTGAGGTTTTAAGAAAACTAAGTGCAAGAAATCCAGGATTAGTAACTGATTAGTAACATACAGTTTAGAGCCCATTGGTGTGTATGAACAATTAGGATTATTTTCCTATGCACATTACTGTGCATTTACTAACATTGATATTGTCTTGTCATTTTATCTCCCAGTCAGCCAGCATCACGACATTGTCCTGCAGTGTTGTCACCTAAATATTCTTTTGGGTCATTTATGCTAGTGGTAACCTTTTATAGTATTAATATTAACCCCCTTTTAACTCATTACTTTCTATCTTTTAGTTATTAGTCCACAAGAACTTATGAACCAATATCTTTATGGAGAACTGTCAAAAACTTCCTGAAAGGCCTGGTGTCAGATGACTCTTTTCCTCTTGGTCATTGATTCTTTGAAGAACTCAAAAAATATATTCACATAAGGCAAATTATGTCTTCTCCTTTATGTTCACAGCTATCCATAGACTTATCAAGTCTAATTTTTATTGTAGTTTCTCCTATTTTCTCCAGCATGTAAATCTGGCTTTCTAGTCTGAAGTTCCACAATTCAGTTTGACAACCTTTCTATGAACTGAACCTTTATTTGTCACTGCACTGCAGTGCATCTTTTTCGTATTTTAGTCCCTTTGAAACTCCTAGGTGAGTACCATCTGGTCCTTGCAATTTGCTACAACTCATGTTATTGATTTGTTCTTCATAAAAATGTAAGAATGATTGCACTACATGAGACCAAAGGTCTATCTGCCTCAATATCATTCTTGGCCAACACCAGAGGTCTAGGGAAGATTATAAGAAAGAAAGGTGTTATGGTAGTTCCTCCAAATTCTCCCCTGGCCTTCAACCATTTGTGGTTCAGAGACTGCTGAAAATTAAATTGTCTGTTTATTTTGAAACACCCAATGATTTTTTCTTCTGCAAACCTTATACTGGCTGAAGAGAAGGCTGGACTGACTTTTCACATCTGCAAGATCCCATGGCAAAGAGTATCATATAATAACTGTGTACTGTGCACAACCAGCCAGATATTTTTGTTTTGTTTCATGCTTTTACTTCTTGCAAGGAAACTTATTCCTTTTTCAGCATGTTCCTTAAGTTTACCAACACTCATTAAGTTCATGGACTTTCATGTTATCCATCCTTGATTATCACTTTTTCAAGCCAAAGTATTGTAGCTTTTCAGTTGTTCCTTACATGGAATTCTTTCAATATATTTACACAACCTTATTGACTGTCTGTTTCTGAACTTTGTGTTGGGTTGGTTTTGTGGTCTGCAAGCAATCTCCAGGCTATCTACAAGTAATATATCTTTTTAAATATTTTTTTATCATTTTCTTTGTTATGTTCTATCACATTAGATATTTTCCCTATTTAAAATGAAGTCTCACCTCACCTTACCCCTGCTTCCACCAGTGTGTGATTACAGTCTATCAGCTACTGTAGAGTAGTTTTTTGGTAGTAAAATTTTGAATGGTACCCTCGCCAGTGCTGGGAATAAGACAAGCACTAGCTGTCTTCTCTTGGATTTGCTAACTAGCTGCTCCAAGAGGTGCTCTCAGTATCTCTAGAAGAGATACTAGAGGGTCATCTTTGTCATGTCCTAACCTGATATTTAGTCAGGCTGTCTCTGACTGAAGTCTGCTATCATTCTTGAGGAGGTTTTTTCTGCTGCAGCCGTTCTGGTTTACTTTTTTGTGTCCCAGTCACTGTGACTATCATGATTTGGACAGGAATGAGGAAATCATTAACATTACCCACTTTCTATTTATTCAGTCATAGGGACTGAACACTACTTGTTGGTAGAGTTACCTTATAGCCTTTCTCTTTTGACCCTATTTATACTACAGTGCCCCTCAGTATGTATGGCCAAATGTTTGAATAACTCGTACCTTGTAATTATGACCTTATTACTTATTTTCCTTACATCATGTTTGTGGTATGGCTCTTAAGGCAATATCTTCACTTAAAACCAGACATTCTAGTAGAATGATGTTGCTTTTGGGAATCATCCATACATTTGGCCCCAGTGAAGTGACTTTGTGGGTCTCCATTGAACTAGATTGAAAATTAGATTCACTGCAGCCAGGGTAAATGTCATGTGAGGTGGTTATTATGAATCTGGGAATACATTTTTCATCTGTCTTTCTTTACCTTTCTAGGTGCATTTTCTTGCTCTCTTTGATTTGCCAATTATGAGGGTAGCAAATTACACTGGTCAGGAACAGACTTCCTGAGAAATAGACTATGCTGAGAAGAGTAATCTGTTCAGTCAGTGCCTCTCCTATTTTACTTACTGGAATTTTGGGGAAAATACACCTCAAAGAAGAAAGCAAGTTTTTCTGCCTATCTCTGGAAGATACTGAGTTCCTCCAATTGCTCACAACAGCCAGTCTCTATCCTCTCTTCCTCCAGCAGAGGTTAGGATTTTGGTGACCATTCATTTGGTCAAGCTGAGAAAGAAGGGGAAGAGAAAGTTCAGTCATCAGTCCAAACAAAGCTTGTGGATAGTCCATAGTACTCCAGAAGAACTCTCATGGAAAATTATGCAAACCCCACGCCTGCAAACATAGATAAAATCCTCCTTCCCCCCCCTTTTTTTTTTTTCAAAACACTACTTTTGAATTAGTAAAATTCCTACTCAGCAACCATATGAAAACAAGACTTTCAACTTGGATCATCTCTCTTTTGAATGATCAAAAAATGAATGGGAAAAAATATTTAGGACAGAGAAATTAACAGGGCAAGCAGTGCATGAAATCTGGAGTGAAAAAGCTAACCTAAGCAATTTAGAAAAAGAAAGAAGTAAGAGATATACTGATTAGTGAATTGTGTAATGAAGATGGATTGTTTGGTGCTCTTAATTTAGTCTCATAATGTGAGAACAAGAAGACACTCAATTACTCTGAGTGTTAGCAAATTTAAAAGTGATAAAAGGAAATAATTCTTTATGCTGTGCATAGTAGATTTTTGGAACCCAAATGCTCTAACATTCAGCTACCTAGGAAATTTAAATCGATTTGAACTGGCCTTACTGAATGAGTTTAAACATAGCTTTGGTTGCTGTTTTGAAATAGGGAAGCGCAGTGAAATACCATTACTATATCATGTGGAACATTTGAGTGATTTTGCAATTTGATTTCAAGAGCATGTTCTGTCTAGGAAAACATTATATAATGAACTGAAGTGTTGGACTTTCACAAAGTGTTCTGACAGTTTTTGGTGTTATATAGTCTCTCAAAGAGCAGTTATGGTATGCTGCTTAAGCCCTCAGATACAGTGGTAGACTCATGCTCTTGTGCTAGCCAGAGAACTGGAGCCAAGATGTCACTCTTTGTGTAAGAACTGTAACACAGTCCCTTGGGCAACTGAGCTGACTACTATAACTAAGTCTTAGATAAACACTATCACTTGTTTAAGGCATACAGAATTAATTATAAAATCATAAAATCATAGGTACCACATTGAAAGGACCTCAGAGATCATCTGGTCCAACCTTTCTTGGCAAAGCATGACCTAGACTAGAGGTCCCAGCACCCTGTCCAGCCAGATCTTAAAAAGTATCCAACCCTGGGGGATCCACCATTTCGCTGGGGAGATTATTCCAATGGCTGATTGTTCTCATTCTGTAAAAATTTCCTCTTGTGTTCAATCAGAATCTCCCCAGGAGTAACTTGTGCCCATCCCCACTTGTCTTTTCCACATGACTCCTTGTAAAAAGAGAGTCTCCATCTTCTTTGTAGCCACCCTTTAAATACTGGAACATGGTGATAATGTGTCCTCTGAGCCTTCGTTTCTCAAGGCTGAACAAACGCAGTTCTCTCAGCCTTCCCTCCTACGGCAAGCTTCCTAGTCCTTTGGTCATCTTTATGGCGCTTTTCCGGACCTTCTCCAGCCTGTCCACACAATTTTTGTATAGCAGAGAGCAAAACTGAACACAATATTCCAGGTGTGGTCTGACAAGCACTGAGTAGAGTGCGATAATTACTTCCTTATTTCTGCTGGTGATGCCCTTGGTGTTACCCAGCATCCTGTTGGCTTTCTTTGCCACAGCTGCGCACCATTCACTCATACTGAGCTTGTTCACCAGGTTCCTTTCCACAGAGCTGGTCCTCAGCCAAGTAGATCCCAGCTTGTGCTGCACTCTTGGATTCTGTTTTTTCAGGTGCAAGACCTTGCATTGTCCTTGTTGAACTTCATAAGGTTCTTGTTAGCCCACTCTTACAGCCTATCCAGGACATGCTGCAGGTTGACTCTCACTTCCAAAGTGTCCACTTCCCCGCTCAGTTTGGTACTATTGGCAAACTACTTCTCCATATGCACTTTTTTTGTATCCACTACATCCTTCTGAGCTACAGAGGCAAAGGTGGCACTAGATGTAGCCATGCCAGATGTGGCCATTGCCACAGAAATGGGCTTAACAATCCTATGACTTCTGCAGTTGTAACTGTTGGTTCAGAGCACATCCTAATTCATCACTCACAAGAAGTCAGCAGCCTAGGAAGACAAGCCCATCAATTATCCTCCTACTCAGACTCTAAAATGGCTTACACAGGGCTTGCCATTTGCTGACAGTCAAACTTCCACTTGAGAAACCCTTGTGACTTTTTTTGTTTCCAGTGCTGACCGTTTGGTTCTGTTAAAATGAAGGTGCAGAAAAGTCTTTCTAATATAGGCTCTTTCTTTGCCATACATGAACATTATGCCTGTCCCTCGCATCATGCAGGATTTCAGAGCATGATACCACGCAGGTCAGGGACTTTAGTCCCCTACCTAGCAGATCAAATTTAGCTTTCAGAGTTTCCCTCCTACATTCCCCTCCTGCGAATCGATAGACAAGAACCAAGCTTCTCCCCTGCATCTTGATTCAGGTTAAGTATTTTAATCCACTTGATTTAAAATAAAATGGCCTTCAATTTGGAAGATTCTCTTTGGTTTCGAGAAAGCTCATGACAAAGATAGACACTGTTACAATCATGCATTTGTACATGAATGTGATGGGAGGGGTTCTGTGATGGATGGTAGTGGACTTTGATGTTAAGGAATATGCTGGGTGAGGTTGCCTGCAGAATGTGGTTAGCTGAAGAGGAACTATGAATATAAATACTTAATAAACATTTCATATGCACTACATTTTTCCCTGTTCTCTGAGGAAATAATGTCCAAATGGCCTGCAATCAATGACAGAAGTGGTGGGAACAGATCTTCAACTCATCCCTGCAGGTAGGCTCAAAGGCCTTATGGTATTCCCATAGGCCTTTGCATAGGATGTTTTAAAGTTCTGCTTCATAGCATTTATCCAATTCTGATTCCATGGTCACTATCTCATAGCAATTCTCTAAGGAATTTCTTTAGCACCTCTCTTTTACATGCAGAATCACAGATCTCTCCGTTAGCATCAGTGGACAATGTTTTGCTCTGCTTGCCCTTTCTGCTACCTACCCCTTTGCACTGTTGGGGCCAGCACTCAGGTTGTTACTACAAATTAATATTTTTTTTTCCTGAGCTGCACACTTTTGCATGCATTGACATAATTAACATACACAAATCATAATTAGTATGTTGCAGTGACCTCTTGGGCAGATATTTTCTCAGCTTTGAACAAGCCAGAAATATGCAAAGCCATTTTTGCAGATTCTACCACACATCGGATGCTGACACTTCTGTGTGCACCCCGAGGTGCCCAGAACTGTCAGTGCCCTGTGCTTAGGGTATTAATTGGCTAGGCAATAGCATAACAGCCAACCAAACAGCTTAAGTAACAAAGGCAGCATTGTATATTTACTCTGATTATCTTACTTTTGCCTAATGAAGCTGCTTTAAGGTTTCTCTCCTGGCAAGCATCCAAAATGCTTTTATCTGCCTGCATGCAGTGGGCTGTCAAGCTGAGAGAAAAAGCCTCCTTTGTGTGCGCGGTCTGTCTTTTATTTTAGAGGAGTTGCTGCAGAGAAAAGGGTGGATATCTTTGTGGGTGCCTTGACTTGAAGGAAGCCTTTAAGGGTGTCTTTTTCATAAGTGTTTTGATTTTTTTTAAGTTTGATCCTAATGAATGGAATGTATGTTGAGAGTGCATCAGGCATACAGTTTCATTGCCATGTGGCTCCTCCATTTTGGTTAATTTCTGTGTCACTAGCGATATTACTGGGCCCACTGTGTACCGTATTTGCTTGTGTACCCTAGATTTGCATCTACTTGATGTCTTCCCTTTCCCACATCCTTCTCAAAAATAATAGAGAGCTTTTAATTGAATTCTTACAAAGAAATTTCTGAAGTGAGAAAGGAAAAAAAATATCAAGAAATCAACCTGAGAGAGACTTCAAATTATATGTTGCTTTAATTCCTGGTATAATATCCAACACAGGGATAGAATTCTGTAAGAAAAGAATTGGGGACAAGGTGTAAGCACCTTAAGAGCAATCATAAGCCTATGTTCTCAGGATAAACAGCTTCATTAGTTCATGTATTTATTTCTCAATTTTTAATCCCAATTAAATCCCGCTTTTGATTCACAGCAAAATTTTTCTTTGATTCTTCAGTGATTTAAAACACTTTAAACAAAACTCTTAAAAGTTTGCACAGGTTTGTTATATTACAAATGAAAAGATTATATATTGGGATTTTTTTTCAAATTATTTTATAACTGAAAAGGTATGTTTACACTCTTGTTTGCACATGATCTTACTTTTAAGAACTTCCATGCATAGTCAAACGTAGTAGTTATAGGCCATACAAATAAAATTGTGCTTGAATGAATCCATTCTGGCTTCAACCAGGTATGCCGTTTTCATTGCTGTATGTATGTCAGAGTAGTTCAGTAGACTCCAGACTGGATTTGAAAAAATATTGGGTTTTCACTGTTTTTTTTCTCATGTGTACATAAAAATCTGCAAAACAGGGCTGCCTGGCTTCATAGTTTCTATAGAAATACTGTTAGGGTAAAAAGTAAAACAGATTGTAGATGTTTATTCAGTGGAATCTCTACCAAAAAGGCATCCTGGTAGTGTAGTATCTGGGGTTTGACTTGTTCACCGTTGTTTTTAATTAATAAACAAGTAGCTTTTCTCCTAGGTGTTAAGCACACATCTGAATTACACGAGACTATTCACAATTTCAACAATTGTTTTTTCTTCTTGTTTGGAAGTTTCGCGAAAATAAAACTCATCAAATTTGTTTAGGATTGTTTCTTAAACAGATGTCAGGGTGCTGCCTGGGTGCCTTTCCTTATTAGCAGCAAGGATGGGGCTGCCTGGGGCTGTGTTGTGGCTGGGCTGTCCCTGACTCTGGCAGTCAGATCCTGGGAGCAATGTGCTAAGGGCCCTGGCACCAAAGTCCTTAAAAGAGTCACGAACCTGGAACAAAAAAGGTCATTAAAAGAACATAGATAGGATTGGTGGAAGGTGGTAGTGACATGTTCTTTGCTCTTTCATATGCAAGGTAGTTATGGTATTTTTTACAGGCAACCTGAATTTACAGACTTTTGTGAGTGATTTGGGAAGCACCCAGGGACAGAGTTAGTGAAGTAGAATTCATGCTCCATGGAAACTGGCATGGGGAGCAGTGTGGCGCTACCTCATGTCTCTGTCAGTCACCTCATAAAAGCAACAACTTGTGCCTCCAGCAGCAGAGGAGAGTAAGATGCATCTGGGAACTCGGAGGAGAGAGCATAATGATTACAACTGTTCTTATGCTGAAGTCATCATTTACCTCTATTAATACAGCTAGGTGATCAGGTTGACTGAGTTAAAAAGGAAGAAAGTGAGGTGCTAGCTGGTGCACTGGAAAGCAAGTTCCATCCAGCCAACACTTTCCCTTTGGAGAGCCCTAATCAATGTCAGATCAGCCCCATACAGAATCCTTCACTATATGCTTCACCATATTCTTCACTCACAAACTCACATTTTTTCTGTATGTAGTAATTTTGATTTCATTTCCCTTGCACTGTCATGTATTTCTATTCTGAGTTCTTAAGTAAGAACTTTTTATGTGTCTGTTTTGGTAATGCTCACTGCTACTGCTACTAATTAATATAATATAATTATTATTTTATTGTTACAGAGACATTTTCTTTCATGATACGATTTGACACTATCCATTCAAAACCAGAACAGTTTGCATTTTTCTTCAATAACTTTTTTACCTACCCTTCCAAAAGTTAGAATTTTTAGGAACCATGGTATCACATATTGTCAGATCAGTTTGCTGATCAGTTTTGTAAAACAGATAATGAGTACTTTTCCTTTGCATATTCAGCGTAAAGTAATTGTAGATATCTTGTGGATTTAAGAACTGTTCAGCCACCATAAACAACATATTTTAGTTTATGAAAGGTGTACCTTATATGTCAATTTGTGTTTAGTGTGTGCCTATTCCAAGATACCAAAGGAGCTGAAGTAGGTTCATAATGGATGTCATTGTTTGCTTTAGGTAAAACAAATACTTTTTTTTGATCCTGTGTGTATGAACAGAAAATACTGTGTGACAAATACATAGATAAAAGACATATGCAGCTGTTTCTTAGTATCTCAAACATGGTTCAGTGCAAATAACTAATCAATTTTCTTTTAGGTCAGTAACAAGTCATGTATTAATGAGTAAAACCTGTTTCACAGTTACGTGCCGTATGAAAATTTATCCTCTGGAAACATAATGTGGTTGCTGGACAACAAGCAACGTTTCTGTAGCAGTCAGTGTTCTGTTTCCAGTATCATGTTAAGCTATTGATAACCAGCCCAAACACTCAAATATCTTTGGTCATTAAAGCAACAAATTTTTTTACAGAAACTCTGTTAATTTATCAATTATAATCCAGAATTCAGAACACTTCTTTGTGCTTTTTATGCAATGATAAAACAAAAAAGGAAAAGAACAACAGAAAAGCAAATGCAACTTCCCCAAATTATGAGAAGAATAGAATTTATTTCTATTTCTGCATAGCTGTAACTGAGAGGTAACTGTTAAGTGCTGCAGCAGAATGGAATATTCTCTACAGTGAAACTGAGATAGATTACTGCTCAAGATATTCAAAATCTACTTAGAGAAGCTTGACAGTTTTTGTATTTTGACTCACTATCTATATTGCAGTATCTTTACCTAAATATGTGTTAAGTATGAATTTTCATTTAGGGAGGTCTTATGTCACTAGGAAATTATTTTAGGAGTTTGCATCTTCCCTGCATGGTTTTTTAAACAGTAAGAAAACTTTTAAATTATTGTCTACATACAAATGATAATAAATTTTTCCTCCTGTGCAGAGTCAACATAAATATTCTTAATCACAATAAACAATCATCTCAGTATATGTGTGGGTATGTGGGCATGAGTTTACAGCTTAGATTTGCTAAATTAAAATGTGAAATGTAGATCGACTACCTATGTCTATGTTCTGCCTACAGCAGCAAGTAGTGTGGACTAGTAGAAGCAAGATCTGTAGTATGAAACACTTGGTGTTCATGCCCACACAACGCACATTTTAATGGGTGAATAAGCTTTAGGCTGTCCTATAGTCTGCAGCCCATTTGCAGCTGGCATATGTTGCGTATACTCCTTCATGTTTAGTTTCAACTAGAAGGATTTCATGTGCTCCATGGCAGCTCCATTATGCAAATCAAAGTACACAAAATAGGGACAACTGGCAATTCAAAAATGTTCTCTTGGTACAGATTAAAAGACAAATGTAGGCACATGTTCTGTGTCTCAAAAGCCATAATCAAGCTATAATCAAAAAGAAAGGAAACAGCTTTGAAAAGGCAAAAATATGACCAAAGAAATAGCAGGTCTAAAGGAAAAGCATACCTCTTATGGATATTTGTGCACAAAACCATTGGAAGAAAATGGATGCTGAAACCTGACCAGAATGTACAAGTTGCAGAAAAAAAGAAGAAAATGGACATCTGTTAATACTAGTGCTAAGGGAAATCAGTATATTCTTTAAAATATTAAGGAACAAATGGAATTATAAAGCAACATTCACTGGTTTCTAGATGAAGAAGGTCTGTCAACTAAAATACTGAGAAAGTACAAATATTCACCAAAGAAATCTGTGTAGGGGCAAAAGGCAACATGGATGTAGCATGCCTCATTCCAAAAATGTCTAAGGAAAATTTAAAAAAACCAGCCTATAGACAAGCTTGTACAAGTAGAAGGACTGGAAGATTTGAGAAAAGACATAGTATGCAGAACCATCTGCTGCTAAAACAGCCGATTTACAAACTGAAATTCTCATGAGTCACATTGGACAAGAACCCCTTTTCTTCTTCCCACATACTTTTCATTGCAGTTACATGTGTAGCAGCATGATATATGAGGGAAAGAATAATAAAAGAAGCAGGGAGAAAAGCAACTCTGCACAGATGTTTTTTCACTGCCCCTCCTCCTGATTATTCCTACAAGTTCTGCTTAGATATTAGAATCTACGAATTGGTTAGTGAGAATCTGTGCCATTTAATGAAGAAAACTGACTCACCAAAGGAAGACCTTATTTCTTGCAATTTGAATGGGAAATTCCCTCATAGCAGAATATTTGTTATCATGTAAACTTAATGTAATAAATAACACAGTTAACGTAGTCCACTTTATATTTCTTGGGCAATGTGTTTACTGTAATTCACTTGAACACATATAAATCTGTACTAATAGCTTTTTACTAGGTGCTATGCTTGACTCAGTAGGTGTTAGCTTTGATTTAGTAGATGATTAAATATCTGATTCAGCAGGTAATTCACATGTTTCAACAGGTTGTACAGCTGACTCAACCTGTGAAGTATCTGGCAGTGTTTATTTTTTCCAAAGGTTAGTTTATCCATTTTAAGATGAACTTTGTCCAGTTCTCCGTATGGCACATTACTTTAAGAGCAAGTTAAACATTTTACTAGGAATGTATATTATAAGGTGTTCATTTAAATATATTTATACAGCCTTTCCGAATTTTCAGCAGAAGAACATTCTCTTGTGAAAAGTTTTGTTTCTAAACATTATCCTTCTATTAATATTAGGTTTTGCTCAGTTATCATTCTGAAATCTCAGAAACAAGAAAAGATTTTTTTTTTTTTTTTTTTTTTTTTTTAGATATTTTGTACCTAGAGGATGATAAAAAAGTAAAAGGAGAATAAGGGAAAGATTCAGATTTCAGATTATGGTTCACCTTTGGCAAATGAATATCTGTATTTTATTCTTGTTTAAATTCTTCTGCGTCTTGCAGGATATGCACCAGAAATTAATTTGAAAGAAACATTGAAAATAAAACAGATGAGGGAGATTTAGCATGGAAAAATATGTAAAAGACAGAGTAAAATGAGAAATCAAAAGAGTATTTCAGTTAGCACTGTTTGAATAGCTGGGGACAGGCTGTGGAGAACATGCTACAACATACTTCTGAATTAAATGTTTTTGTAGTTAGTAAAATAAAAGTTAAGTTCGTAGCAACTGTATCAAAGAATGGAAAGTACAGATGAATACAGAGAACCACCATAGCATTTCATACTGACTTGTATCACAGCTAACAGCAGATCTTTTAGGAAGTACCCGCAAACATCCAAGGAAGAGATGTTGCACTGTCCATCACGCTACCATCTAGTGGTTCCTACTAAGATTTGCAATATGCACAAAAGTAAATGAAATCTTGGCTAGTGGAATGGATTAGTGCTGAAACTTTATCTGCACATTTAACAATAGATTGAGCTGGATTTTAATTGTTAAAATCATGAACGCAGGCAAGTAGGAGTTGATGAGTACGATCCTAAATACACAGACCAAACTCCATCATAGTTAGATACATATCTATTTTTAACACTCATCAAGTGCTTAATCTTCTGTACCTGTTTTTCCTTTTGCACATTAGACTGCTGCTGGCAAGACCAAAACATTTAATGAAAATCATAGGGTTTATTTTATTTCATAATTTTATTTTATTTTATTTTATTTTATTTTATTTTACTGAATTCTTGGACATTTCACTGAAAGTTACCTTTTCATGCAGCTTAGGTATCCCATGGTGGCAAATATTCCTTTGTTTAACCAGACTTCTACTGTTTCTCACTTAAAATCATAATTGCAATTCTTCATTGCAGGTGGATAATCTTGCTTTATTTTGCTATTCTTGCTTTATTTTAATTTTTGTTACATATGTAATGTTTTCTAGACATAAGTAAAAGTTGGATAGTTCTGGAAAACGCCAAGTCCAGCAAAAGGAGCTACAAAATAATAAATAGATAAGGCAAAGGAAGAATCACTGTTGAACTACTGTATATGTGTTATAAATTTTTAGCCTTCCAAGCTTATCTTAGTTTATTCTAGCTTTGCATTTCATAGTCATTGTACTGAGTACTCGCTATACTGTGTTTGTATTTACATCTCTGTATAGATTGATAGAATAAACATATGATTTTTGCATATCCATCATTAATTTTTGTAAAATGTAGAATTTGGGATCTGCTAGACAAGATTATTTCATTTATTGAAATTGATTTTGGATGTTTCTTGCAGTATACATTAGAAATAATGGTGTTAAACAACTATAGATATGATGTTGATGTACTATGCTGTTGAACTATGCTAAAATGAGCTGAATTTTACCTTAGTAATGCATGACTTCTTAATGTATGACTAAAGGTATTAGAAGTAAAGAAAGCATGAATATCAATCTGTTTCTGTACTCAAAATGACCCCTGGTTTTATTAGTAATGGAATCTAAGTGACATCATCTTTTGACAGTCATGATCTTTAACCCAGTTTGATCTAAACCAGACTCCTTTGGAATGATATCATTAAGGTAAATCCCTGAAAGGAGAGCAAACCATTTTAGTATAAACCATTTAAGGGTATTAAATTACTGGTAATGATTTAACTATTTTTTTTCTTATAACGGACAAACAATTTTAAGATTGCAGGTTAGTATCAAGACATGACTGAACTGTCAGATTTTTTGCAGTTGAAGTAGGTTTAAACTTCTTAAACCCATTATAAGTCTTCATATCTTTTAAAACATGATTCAGAAGTCATAGTTGATTATTCCTTAAATGAACTTTGCAGTACAAACTGTATTATTTACCTTAGTCTATTAAATGAAATTACACCGAAATAAAAACAGCAACAAAAAATTTGTAACCATTTTATGCAAGGAATCTTATCCTTTTCACCCTATCCACTCCAAAACCATCCCATCTATTCTATAAATTCATGGTTCTTTTCAAGAACTGACCATGCTGGGATTGTTCTACTTTTCTGCCAGATATTGGCTAAGAGTTTTAATGAATTAACCAAGGTCTTTTGTGTACGAGGTAGCACATAGAATTATTTTAAAAATCAAATATTGATACTAAATGAAGAATAATAAAGTTTTGTTTTGACACCAAATATATAGGTCCTTATTGTTGTAATTACTCACTTAAGGAAGGAAAATTGTGGGAAAAAAAAAAAAGATGTGTGATTTGCTCCTGTGCCTGATGCACATTTTTGCACTTGAATTTTTCCATTTTAAAAAGCCTTTAAATCACTGAGTAGAAATGAAAATAGCAACTCAAACTCTCCCAATAAAAAAATACAAAATTTTACATTGAAGAGCTTTGTTGTTACCAACATGAGCTATTTTTCAGTCAGTTGAATAGTTTTTTCAATGTTCTTCCCTGGAAATAAATTGCATACAGACAGTGCTATAGTGGTATTATCTTGAGCTTAATACTGATATTTTTGGTAGCATTACTTTTGTTTTTATCTTCCAGCCAGATGTTTCCAATAGTTTTGACTGTAAAGTAACCCAATAGCTGGTGATTAATGTAGCCATCGTAAAGAATATAAACAATCCCGGAAACAGAACTCAAAGTTCAAATATGGATGCTAACAGTAATTGCTTTTAACAAGTGCAAGGAAGAAGTGAGAGGAAACCTGGTATTGAATTTTGTGTTGCCAAAGAGAAACTGACCAGCGATAACAGAAGCATCAGAAACACAGAGTGCAGAGAGGTAGCACTTTGCACAGGAAGTATCATGAAACAGCCCATGTCAGCCCAGTAGTAATTGGGCCTTTGAAGTTTCAAATGTGAGAAGAGATGAACATTCATCTTTAAAGTGTGCTGAGTCTCAGGGATTACTTTTGGTTAAAGTAGGAATGTGCAGTTATTTGAAACCTGACCCTCAGGTCTCTAAAAAGTTTGGCTTAGGTTGTGCTAGAACTGACCTTGTAAATTTAGACAGCTGCTAGACTACTGCTAGGAGCAAATTATTACAGCAATTGTGATTTTCATGACTAGCATAAAAGTAAAGGGCACCTATTTAAGACCTGTGGGGTAAACTTTCACATTTACTACATTGAAAAGAAATAGCAGCGGTGAAACCTCACGAGAATATTGCACTATGAAGAACTTTGAGATTCTTTATAAAGCTACAGTAAAAAGAAAAAACCCACATAAGTATAGGAGGATAGTTCTTTCAAAACCTGATTTATACTGGTGTAAAAAAATATATACTTAAGAATATTTTATTAAAAAAATCCTCATTTACAAACAAGTATTTAGAGAGACTCTGCCAAATATTAAAAACATAGCAAACTTTGAAATTCTAACAAATTTCTTTATATGACTGTCATTCTTATGTTATTAAAATAGAAAATAGTGCAGTTACACGGTAAATCTTTGAGAACAACAAAATCAAAAATTCAATTAATTTTTCTTTCCAAGATTTTTATAGCTGAAGACTGGATATAAGCTTAAGGTCCGAATCTAGATATGATTTTGTGATCAATTTGTTTTATGCCATATTCATTGGCTGTAGTCTTGATTGTCCATGAGAGGTTAAAATCACGTATGCAAATTCATTATTTGAACTTTGGAATGGTTGTGATTCGGCCTGCTTTTTAAGTTTGGATGATCTGAATCCAGTGCTTTTATTCACATAAAGATATAAAGTTGAGAATTATTTCTTTATGAGAGGTTTTAGAATTTCGTGTGGAAGCAAGTTTAATATTTTTATTCTCTTGACATTTAATAACAAAACCACAAGTAGTAATAATAACTGTTATTATTTTTAGCCTGTTCCCATCTCTACCTAGCATTTAATCATGTGCTTTCTGCAGAACACAATCTCTGATGGATCCTGCATTTAAACACCCATATACACTCATCTTTCCTTATTCAACTTATTGAAACATGACAAATCACCTGCCTAACTCAATTATTTTCACCTTTGTGACTCAGATGTTCATCAGCAAACAACCTGTCTCCTAGAGTTCACTCTAAAGAAAAATACAAAAATTGGTCTTGTATGTCTGTACTGAGATGTGGTGGTTTCAGAGAAAGGTGGGGAATCCAAAAGGTATTTCCTTCCAGAATGCTGAAAGCTAATTTTGATTTGAATAACAGTACTATAATTAGGAGCTCTAACCCATGAGCTTCATTGTGCTGGATAACACACTTATAAAATGCAGAGGTTACAAACAAGGTATAAAAAGAAAATTTTAAAGAAACAATGAAGGATATTGCCTACAGCATTCAGATGTTAAATTATTGGTGGTTTTGTGAGTATCATGTTTAAGAAATGTTTTGAGGAAGGACACACTGACAGAGCAATTACAGAGACTGAAAAAGAAAAAAAAATGAAAAAATCATGGAGGAGAGTCATAAGAGGATTAGAGTTTTCTAAAAAGGTTGGAGTTGATGGGTAGCTGAGAGCACAAGGAGGAGAGTCAATACTAGTTCTATGATTTGCCTAGGAAGATGTCATTAGGCGTTTGGATGAGAGTGGTTTTGATTTATTGCAATGTACATGAACTTGTTGGAGAGGCTTTAGGATGGAAATGCATTTTAATTTGAGTATACTGTAGAAATTTATTTAGCTCAGAGGTGCAAGACAGATGGACAAGGTAGGCAAGCAGATCAAAAGCTTTTTTTTTTTTTTTTGTGAGATGGAAGACAGTAAGCTATCCACCAGCAGAAAGAGCCACAGGAGACTTAGAAGTGTAGAAAAACAAGAAAATACATAAGAATGGAAGGATCAGCAAATGGACTGGATTCATTAGTGAAAATGTATGATGGGTTTTGGTCTTGGGTTTTGGCAGTCATTATTTAAAATTAATTAGTGTGTTCCTGTGTGCTGAAACAAACAGCGATTTGAAGAATAAGTCAAATGGCAGAAATGATGACATGGACAGGGAACATGAGTTCCACTAGGAAGAAAAGCAGCTTTGTTTAGCCTGGACATAGACCTGCTCATTAAAAAAATGCCAGAACTGAAGATGAACATGAACTTAGATATTTCTTAGAGATTCACTAATGGTAAGAGCACCATCTGAGTAAGAGAGTGCAAGAATGAGCCATGGCTGTCAATTGCAGAGCAGACCTTGCAATACAAGAAATGGGCATATGAATGAAGGACAGAAGAAAGCAAGGAACATTAAAGATTGCTTAATGATGACCAATAGGCTCTTCTTTGCCTTTGTACATGCTTAGGAACCAACTCTTCACCATTAAAGTCTATTAATTTTTTATATTGTGACTGTTAGTCTCCTGTAGCTAAGTAGAGCTAAAAAACTGCTCTGGTTTCTGCTCTGTTTTCTAGAACTGGAAGTATTTCTGTATGTCTGTTTAATCCTCTTCGGGTGTTCAACAGTTTTTTAAAGTGTGTGTACAGAGATGAATTTTTCCAGAAGGTATTTCTTTAGTCTATATTCAGTCTAAGGTCACATCAATACATATTAGCATTTTCTTGGTGCATCGAGGAGCTAAATTAAGTCTAGCTATTCTAGTATCTTCTAAAATTTGAAAAACTGAATTTGCTATCTTTACTGTCAGTAAGGTAGAGTTTTCATTTTTGTGGGATTTACATGTTTTAGGGAATATACTGAAGGAATTTTACGGGATTCAGAAATCTTTGGATGAATTAGTTCACTCACTGTGCTACCAAAAGTTTTTGGATGAGTATAGATACCCATCTAGAAGCCTCACTTGTCAAGAGGAGCAGTTAGCAGGTCCAAGAAGCATGTGTTTAGGATGCCATGTATAATTTTGCTGTTGATTGCAAGGGGAGAAATCAGTACTTGTTCATTAGGATTACTCAAGTTGACCCTTACCCTGTGCTGTTTGCTGACTTTTTTCTGTTTTAAAAGTATTAAATTTCTTTGTGAAGCTTACCACCTCCCTTCTACTGATAAAGTTACCATTCTAGTATTTCCTAAGTGCTTTATATTTGTAAGTGACATCAAGTAATATGTATTCTGCTGTTTCTGGCTGGCACTTCACACATAGCCCTTTCACTCTCATCTCAGAAGTGTAACAATATTGTTCACTATATTTTGGTTGTTAGTGCAGATGAAAGTCAATCCTAGCAAAATCTGCCATGGAGCTGGCCGTCACAGAACAGCTGATATCAAGCAAAAGTCCTTATCTGTATAGGGCTATGGCACGGTACTGATTCAAAAACTATAAGGTATTGCATGCCTTCCACCTCTGCCAGTTGGGTTTTTGCTTGACACCTAACACTAATGCTGGTAACTGTAGTAGAATATTCCTGAAATGGAATGCATTTTTCTTTGTGGTTAATGGTTTGCCCTTCTGCCTATTGAAGTGCATGCGTATCGTATATATTTCTTTATAAAACCTTATAAAATATTGGACCACTTATTAGATAAAATACAAAATGAAGAAGATGTAAAGACTTAAAAAGTATTTTCATCTCAACTTTATGGACATCAATCTCTTCTAATGGCTTTGTAAAAGGTGTAGATTGAGCATCGTTGTTGCATTTCACTTGGATACTGTAGACTAGTCTAGTCTCTCTTTGGATATTCTGTGGTTTAGGACCCACAGATGGTTTCATTCATGTGGATCTGGTTTCATTGTCTTTGTCAAATGTGCTGATCCTGATAAGCAAGCCACAAAAGCAAGTCTGGTTTAAACAGATACCATGAATAATCCTTTATCATATAGAATATTACTTTAAATTTCCTCCAGTGTTAGAACAGATGTGTTTAGTAGGGTAAAAGTTCTTAAAAATTGAGTGTTTTACTTTTGATTCTGGCTTGCAACCATCTAAACTGAAAGTGCTGATCAAACTAGGGATTTAGGTGGAAGAAGACAGAAGAAATTGTAGTCTGAATGTAAAAAAATAAGTCACTTAGCATTGTTCTTAAACTCAGGAATAGTAGACCTAATCTTTTAGATATACAGAACATTAAGAAAGTTTTATGTCTATTAGATACTTGTTTTTCAAAAAATCTGGAAAAATATTGTCTAGATAGAACCTTCATAACTAAGGGAGATGCCCTCTGTACCCACACTCTATTCTAAGAATTATTCTATTCTTCTAGTATTAGTGTTAGTGGCAGTGAAGAGAAAGACAGGCAGAAGAGTCAGGTGTAGAAATATTTTGAGGAGATGGTATAGGAAGTGTGCCACCTCTGGGCTGAAATAGCATTCAGAAGCAGCATTCACTTCTTGTCTCTGCAAGCATTTGGTGAGATGTATCCTGAAGGTGGAAAGAGTAATTATCTCCTGTTGAATGAACATTGTTAGTCAGAAGAACGATGTGAAAAGAAACACCAAAAAACCACAAGCCTAAAAATGTTTCTCCTTGCTAGGAGAAAAACTGCTTAAATCTTGGAGAAACCCACATAGAACACTCACTTTGTCTTGAAGAATAGGGTCAACCTAGTGAGGAAGAACCTGAGTGTAGCCTTGGAGCAAGCTCTGCAGCCTGCCCCCCCATTCCCTACCTGCTCCCTTTAACTTGGCCTGGAAAGTATGTTCTTATGCCACACATCTATCCCAAAAAAGAAATAAGCCAGGAGTGGTCTTCCTGGTTGGACCAGTCAGGTCAGACTTCTCCCACATGGGGACTGCAGTTGTCTGGCCTTGCAGCTCTTCTGATCTGGACCTCCTCCGCGCCCCTTGCTTCCCTTTCATCTGACTTTGATTCAGTATTCCCTGAAGGACTGTGTCCCAATCTCGATAGCTCCTCACCTGCCCTTTCACTTTGGTTCTTCACATGGAGCTTCACAGCAATCTCTACAGCTATTTTAATTTCCATCTTTTCCTGCTTTCCTGCCTCCTAAAATGGAGCCAAAAATTGCTCACTTCTCTTTTTCTGAGCAGCTAAGTGTCTGGCTTTGGTATCTGGGAAAGACTTTTGAGACAATGTTTTGAGAAGAGACTTTTAAGCATGGCATGAAACCAAATGTTATCTCACCAGGCTGAGGAGGAAGGTAATTAGCTGTGATGGTAAAACAGGTGAGAGGAAAGGGGTGACCCCTTTAAAGGCCAGAACAGCTTGGGGCCCAGTTATACTGGTGGGAGCATTTTGGGCGAGGGAGGGCATTTCTGTTGGTTGGGTGAAGAGACAGAGAGAGAGAATTTATCAGATCTTCTATTAATTTCCGAAAAGTCTTCTCCTGTTGGAATTTATCTTTCTTGTTCCGTTTAATGTCTGCAGTTCTAGTCTTATACCAAGAGAGTAATTTCTGTGTCTCCTCACTTCCAAAAGACTAGTTTCAAAACAAGTTCCCAAGCACTTCTGAACTGTCCCAATTTGATTGATACTACTTTTCCATTGGTGTAATCACTCTGCTGTCAAATAATACATTAGTACTTCTTATTTTTAGCAATGCCAGTCTAGTTACAATTTATGCATCTTCTCTTCATTAAACCAATGTTGTGCGTGTCTGTGGGTAAGCATATTGATTAAACTGCCTTCAGTAGACAGTAGCTGGTGTTTCCTACAGAGAATACAGAAATGAAAATATTGTGACTAAACTGTACCTATACAGCCATGCACAGTGTCACTTGTCTATTAACTGTTTCTTTCATCACTCATTGCTTATTATTGTATTTTTCCAACTTTTACCCTTGATTGAATGGATTGATCTTGATTCACTTTAGGAAGAGGATGGACATTGAAAATGCTCAGGAAGAAGCAGCAAGAATGCCCATATCAAAATGCTTGCAGTGAGTGCATGTGACATCCGAGATCTCTCAGAATGGTCGACTATAATACTATAGGGTAGTTACTGTAATGATAATATGGCTGGTAAGATTAAAAAGTCACTTTGGGAAAAACAATGTGTATCAATGTGTCATTGAAGCATTTTATAAGTCTTCTTCAGATATCCAGGGATGGTTCTAAATAGTCTTGATTATTCTATCATGTATTTTGCACATTTGTAACTTGTTTTATGCATTTTCCTACATATTGAGAAATAGCTTTGTTGTTATGCCAGGTAACCTATATATGACCCCCTCCCCCATCAATTATTAACACTGTGCTAATTTAAAAAAATATTACGCGTTACAGTTTTGCTATTTATACAACACCTGAAAGAATGTTTACATTTCTCCATTTCAAAAGAAACTCACTGCTCTATGAAATACTTGAGGTTGACTCAAGTCCAGTCAGGGCTCACATCATTAAAGGAATATCAAAGCAAACAACTGAGTTTTGTCTTTGGCGAACTTCAAGGAATAAATATGCCAGTATACTGTAGTCCTGCCATAACTTTACCATGATTTCTTATATGCTTATGAAATGAAACAGTCTATTAGTACAAAGTAAATGTTAAAAATGCGAAGCAATATTTATCTCAATCATTAGCCAAGCTGTTTGTTTTCTAAACTAAACATGTTTACAATTGTGTCTGCCTGCTGTGACTGATAAAGCTCAATACATTTGCTAAAAGTGCCTCAAAAGTTTTTTCATGGATATTGACTTTACAACCTCTTGCACAGAGAGCACCCATAGCATAAGCTACCAGTGAAAAAGGAACTAAGAAGTTATTTCTCTGTAATTATGTTCTAGCAATCTGAATACTACAAAGCTTTTTAAAATTTTTCACAATGAGAACAACCACCCATTGGAATAATCTCCCCAAGAAAGCAGTGTATTCCCCAATGTTGGATATGTTCAGGGTGCTGGGCCATCTTGCCTAGACCGTGCGTTTGCCTAGAAAAGTTGGACTAGATGCTCCTTAAGATCCCTCCCATAGAGTCATAGAATCATAGAATCAACTAGGTTGGAAAGGACCTTTAAGATCATCAAGTCTAACCATTACCCCACCGCTGCCAAGTCCACCACTAAACCATGTCACTGAGGGCCTCATCTACACGGTTTTTGAACACTTCCAGGCACGGTGATTCCACCACTTCCCTGGGCAGTCTGTTCCAATGCCTGATCAACCTCTCTGAAGGGTGAGCTTCACAGAATTTCTTCTGTGAAGAAATTCTTCCTAGTATCCAGTCTAGACCTCCCCTCATGCACTTGAGGCTGTTATCTCTTGTCCTATTACTTGTTACTTGGGAGAAGAGACTGACCCCCACCTCACTACAACCTCCTTTCAGGTAGTTGTAGGCAGTGATAAGGTCCCTCCTGAGCCTTCTCTTCTCCAGACTAAACAACCCCAGTTCTCTCAGCCATCTCTCATAAGACTTGTCCACCAAACCTGGTGTTCTATGATTCTGAGAAAAAGCAAGTTTTCATGTGTTTCATAGAATCATAGAATGGTTAGGGTTGGAAAGGACCTTAAGATCATCTAGTTCAAACCCTCCTGCCACAGGCAGGGATGCCCTACCCTAGACCGTATCGACTAAGGCTCTGTCCAACCTGGCCTTGAACACTGCCAGGGATGGAGCATTTACCACTACTTTGGGCAACCTTTTACAGTGCCTCACCACCCTTACAGTAAAGAACTTCTTCCTTATATCTAACCTGAACTTCCCGTTGAAGTTTAAACTCCTTACCCCTTGTCCTATCACTACAGTCCCTGACGAAGAGTCCCTCCCCAGCAATCTTGTAGGCCCCCTTCAGATACTGGAAGGCTGCTATGAGGTCTCCATGCAGCCTTCTCTTCTCCAGGCTGAAGAACCCCAGTTTTCTCAGCCTGTCTTCATACGGGAGGTGCTCCAGCCCTCTTATCATCCTTGTGGCCTTCCTTTGGACTTGTTCGAGCAGTTCCATGTCCTTTTTATGTTGAGGACACCAGAACTGTACACAGTACTCCAAATGGGGTCTCACGAGAACAGAGTAGAGGGGCAGGGTCACCTCTTTCGACCTGCTGGTCACACTTCCTTCGATGCAGCCCAGGATACAGTTGGTTTCTGGGCTGCAAGTGCACACTGACGGATCATGTTCAGTTTCTCATTGACCAACACCCCCAAGTCCTTCTCCGCAGGGCTGCTCTGAATCTCTTCTCCACCCAACCTGTAGCTGTGCCTGGGATTGCCCTGACCCAGGTGTAGGACCTTACACTTGGCTTGGTTAAACTTCATAAGGCTGGCATTGGCCCACCTCACAAGCGTGTCAAGGTCCCTCTGAATGGCATCCCTTCCCTCCAGCGTATCAACCAAACCACACAGCTTGGTGTCATCAGCAAACTTGCTGCGGGCACACTCAATCCCACTGTCCATGTCACCAACAAAAATGTTGAACAGGATTGGTCCCAAGACTGATCCCTTATTACCTGTCTCCAGTTGGACATTGAGCCATTGACCACAACTCTTTGTGTGTGGCCATCCAGCCAGTTCTTTATCCACCGAGTGGTCCATCCATCAAATTTATGTTTCTCCAGTTTAGAGACAAGGGTGCCATGCAGGATGTTGTCTAACGTTTTGCACAAGTCCAAGGAGATGGTGTCAACTGCTTTGCCTCTGTCCACCAGCTCTGTAGCCCCATCATAGAAGGCCACCAAATTGGTCAGACAGGATTTCCCCTTAGTGAAGCCATGTTGGCTGTCACCAACCACCTCGTTGTTTTTCATGCGCCTTAGCATGCTTTCCAGGAGAATCTGCTTCAAGATTTTGCCAGGCACAGAGGTGAGACTGGCTGGTCTGTAGTTTCCCAGGTCTTCCATTTTCCCCTTCTTGAAAATGGGGGTTATACTTCCCTTTCTTTAGTCATCGGGAACTTCACCTGACTGCCATGGTTTTTCAAATATTATGGACAGTGGCTTAGCAACTTCATTCGCCAGCTCCTTCAGGACCCACGGATGGATTTCATCAGGTCCCACAGACTTGTGCACATTCAGATTCCTAAGATGGTCTCGACCCTGATCCCCTCCTACAGTGAGCCTAAGGTCTTCATTCTCACAGTCCCTGCATCTGCCTTCCAAGACTTGGGTGGTGTGGTCAGAACATTTGCTAGTGAAGACTGAGGCAAAGAAGTCATTAAGAACCTCAGCCTTCTCCAAATCCAGGGTAGCCAGTTCTCCCAAAAGCTTCCGGAGAGGGTCCACGTTGTCCCTAGTCTGTCTTTTGTCTGCTTACATACCTATAGAAGCCCTTCCTGTTATCTTTCACATCCCTGGCCAAACTGGGATTTAGTTCTAACTGGGACTTAGATTTCCTGAACTGATCCCTAGCTTCTCATACAATGTCCCTGTATACTTCCCAGGCCACCTGTCCTTGCTGGAACCTTCTATAAGCTTCTTTCTTCCTTTTAAGTTTTCTCAGCAGCTTCTTATCCACCCATGGAGGTCTCCTAGCCTTCCTGCCCCATTTCCTGCTTGCTGGGATGCAACACTCCTGAGTTTGGCCCAGGTGATCCTTGAATGTCAACCAGCAGTCTTGGGCACCCCTGCCCTCTAGGGCTTTAGCCCATAGAACCTTGCTAAGCAGGTTCCTGAAGAGGCCAAAGTATGCTCTCTTGAAGTCCAGGGCAGTGAGCTTGCTGAGTGCCCTTCTCACTGTCCGGAGGATCTCGAACTCAACCATCTCATGATCTCCACAGCCAAGGCTGCCCTGGAGCATCACATTCCCAACCAGTCCCTTCTTGTTGGTGAGTTGATGACACCTCTTCTTGTCGGCTCCTCTATTATTTGCAAGAGGAAGTTGTCTTCCATGCAACTGAGGAACCTCCTGGATGGCTTGTGCCGGGCCATATTGTCCCTCCAACAGATATCAGGATGGTTGAAGTCCCCCATGAGGACAAGGGCCTGCAAGTGTGAGGCTGCTCCTATCTGTCCATAGAGCGTTTCATCCACAGAGTCCTCTTGATCAAGCTGTCTGTAACAGATCCCCACAGTAATGTCCCCCATCTCTGTTCTCCGTTTCACCCTGACCCACAAACTCTTAGTTGGCCTATCACTTGTCCCCAGGTAGCGTTCCATACTCTCCAGCCTATCACTGACATAAATAGCTACTCCCCCTCCTTGTCTGCCTGGCCTGTCTTTCCTAAAGAGCCTACAACCTTCCATTCCAACTCTCCAGTCATAGGAGCCATTCTACCATGTTTCTGTGATTCCAATGATATCATATCCCCGAAGACATGTACACATCTCTAATTCCTTTTGTTTATTTGCAATACTATGGGCATTTGTACAGAGGCATCTGAGCCGAGCTCTGAATAAAGCCGACTCATTGGCTGGAGAGACTGAAGTAGCTGTGCATTGCTCCTGGCATTCGTTACAGGTGCTGGCATCTGACTGATAGTTTTGGGATGGATCAGTGTCCCCTTTCCCTAACAAATCTATTTATTACAAGAAAAAATTATATTGGATATCCATCACAAACAAGAAATGGTAACCCAGTGGTCTAATTTGTATGCTGCAAGTGGCTTCCTACTAATTAATCTTACTCAATTTTTCTGCCACATGACCTTTAGTACAGGTCTGGTGGAATTAAACTGGTACTAATGACCCGCAAGCGTACAGAAGTTTGGAACAAATCTGCTACATTATCTTCCATGGTTAACAATATGTCCTGAAATCTGGAATGAATAAGTTAGTTTGTTAAAAAATGGCTTACAATGCATTTTTTCTCCGAATAATGTTGTCGTCCTTTAACAACTCATTTTGCTTTGCAGAAAAGCTCCTGACTGCATACCTTTGGTAGTTTGCAATGCGCATTGAGAACTTGAGGAAAATATTCTTACTGTCCACTTAATTTCTTAAGAAGTATGAAGGGTGGAAAATGTACTGTTTCATAAAGCAGAAAGATCTGAAACAGGAAAACTGAGTAAAGGGGAGAACTGGAAGCCTCAGGAGTGTCAGGGTTTTTTCCTGGTTTTGCTGGAAGCTGCTTTGACAGTTTCAGATGTTGATTACAACCTCGGTCAGAACTGTCAAGCCACCTTTTTTTTAGGACTTTGAGTTAAGTACATGTTGATAAAGTAAAAAAATACAGTGTTCTGGACAGTCTGAATAAAAATCACTTACCTTCTCATACTTCTGTTTACACACTTTTCTTGTTACTATAAACTTTCTAGTTCAGTTTATTGCTACAAACATTATCTTTAGCAGTCTTGCAGAATGTTTGAATATATTAGTTAGATTGTTCTGAATTTTCACTGACAAAAAAAGTACTCCAAAAGTGTAAGAAACAGGGAAAACTACTATGATTCAGACAGCTTTATAAGTCAGTTGCAACTATTCTAACAGCAGCTGCTGAGAAACTTCTTTGAATTCTTTTGATACGATATCCTGACATTAGAAAATCTGTCATTGTGATATATCTTGAAGTGTGGAGTAAAATATGGTACAGGCTGCTTCATGGTATGAAAAGTTTTAGTTTTATGACTATACTGTTATTCAGCCTTTCATCTGCGGTGCAGATCAACATTTCTGAATTTATTACATACATCTGTCTGAACTCTTGCTGCTCAGTGGGGAAAAACAAGAGTTGAACATAGGAAACTGGAACTCCAGTTCTGGCAGGTTTTATTCCAAGTAATCAGAAAATACTGTAACCTTGTTTAAGACTGATGAGATAAAACAAAATGAAGCAATAAGAAAACAAACAAAACATCCATGTTTTCCTTTCTATAAAAAGAAAAGTAAAGGTCTTTTTCTTTCCTCCTGGAAACAGTTTGGTTTTGCATGATTTTGGCTTTCAGCTCCATGATCTTATGCTCTTATTTTTAATCACTTTCCCATGAATGTCTGAAAAATCACCTGAAACACTGCATTTCCATCTTCTATTTTTAAGCTGTTCTTGATAAGGTACCAGGATTAAGGAAAGCATAAATTAGACAATTACAGTCAAATGCAGAATCTTCTGCTAGGATTTATTCTCCAAACTTCTACATGTTTCTGTGAAGTTGGCTAAAATATCTTAGATAGCTTATCATCTACATAGAGAAAACAAATGGAGGTGTAAACAATAAGGGTGTTGAGTAGAAACAAAGGCAAAAAGTTGTTAAGTCATCAATGTAATAAGAATACTGGATGAGAATAAGAAGGCAGAGGTGCAGATGGAGGACAAATGGGCAGATGAGCCAGAGTCAACAGCTGAACTACAAGAAGTGAAAACAAGCAGCTTCTAAAGCAGAGGCTGCTGAATCTCTCATATCAAGAGATGCCTTTGCACCTAGATATTTTACTTCTGCTGTTGTAGTGGCTTCAACCCTTAATGGAAAACACAGTGTTTGTGTTCTTGGTAAAATATCCCTCCAGCACTGTCTTTCTATATCCACCCTGTATGAATGGGGAAGAGCACAAAAGACAGAGCATAATAGAAATCTCTAAGAAGGCAAGCAGTTTGGATGGCAGGGACAATTGCTTCACGTGGTCTCTGTTTAGTCCATCATGAACAATATTTCTTGACTCTAGATTTTTCCCGTTAAAGAAAATGGTTTTCTGCCTCTGTCTTCCTCCACATAGATAGGATGCAAATCATTCAATATGAGAGGCCTCATATAATACATTTATCCAGAAGTCCCTTTGTAGTTCTCTTTTTGAAGGTTTTCGTTTTAATTCCTTACATCTGATCTCTAAAAACCCACTTCTATATTAATTTTATTATCACTTGCTGTGTATTTAGTCCCATAGCTAAAATGGTTCTTCTTATTTGCCTCCTTCTTCTTTCACTGAATCTTCTGGTTTTGACAGTAGTATAGCAAATTCATGTATTCTCTTTTCTTCCAGATCACCCTGGTTTTCTTTCTGTATCACAGTAGATGAATCTACCATGCCTTCCTTCCAGGCCCAGATTTCTCTTCCCTGTCCTTGTATGATATCTCTCTTCTTCACATACAACATACAGATTATATCCAGGTAATTAATCTTATTTATTTTTGAACAATAACACTGCTGCTTCTGCCAGAGCTGTCACAGAGAGTGGTTTCCTACTTAATTGCTGATCTGTTTTTTTTGAGGTCTAAATGATCATTCCTTTCTGAAATATTACTTCCATACTTATCCGTCTTTTCTGGTACTCACATGACACTTTGCAAAGTCCACCTGTCATGTCTTTCCACATCAAATTCAGATGTCATCATGGTCAGGACTCTGTAATTTAATTCTATCTTTTCTTTGCAGTGTTCATCTATAAGCACCATCATAAGCTCACTCTCTTCATTATCCATTTCAAACATTGAAACACCATTTCAACTTTTAAATTTCCCATTAAACTTCACCTCTTTCATGTTCTGTAACAACATACAATAAAATAACTATAAATCTGACATTTAGTATATTAGATGAAGATCTCTGCAAACTAAAACATAGCATAATTATACATTCATTTCACGCAGAAATACTGTGACTTAAATATGTGTAAAAAGAAGATATTAAGCTGTACGTAAAATCCCACTGTGGTATGTTTAGGTGCACTTTATCTTTTTTTATTGAAGTGTTGCGTATGAATCCTAGCTGACTATTTTATAAACATGTTTTGATTTCCCTCTAAAATAGAACAAATTCAAGGTTTATTTTCTTTCTTCCAAAATACAAAACTAGTCTAAAAGTTTCAGAAATCACTACCTGCATCTTTATTTTGAATGTGAATGTTTCTTCATTTTTGCACGCATCATCTTTTCAATGAATTTCCCAGGGACTAGCTAACAACCTAATGCAAAATATGCCCAGCTTTGTTTAATTCCCATTTTTGCAGTCAGCTTACAAGCCATGGTGCCCTCAGCCTGTGAGCAGGACACAGGAGTGCCAAGTGCTGAACACGTATGAAATATAATCCTAGGAGCCCAGATATGTCCCCACTAGGAAAAGGTGACCCTCTTGTGGTTTAAATAGTGAGTCCTCAAATTGTGTCCTGCATAATTTTCTGCAGTTATTTTTAAAAGAACAGATAAAATATACCCTCATCTCACAGCTTTATTGCACTTTTCTATTTGTTGATGGAAGGAGATCCAGATGAATTTATATGGACATCATCAGACTTGAACAGGGTTAATCTACTTAGGCTCAGGTGAGTTCATTTTAGTCTTGATTCACTTCATTGCACATCTATAATGGTTATTAATAAGCTTTTGGAGCTTATGGATAACAATGCAGCACCGTGGAAGGTAGGAAATCATTATCCTCATAAGGCCGGTGACTCATAATTTGCAGTCACACAGTTTCTGTTCCAATCCTTGGGGTTGAGATAGGTCACTCGGTCTGTAAACCTTTCATTAAGTTTATACATTTTTTGCTCTTGCTCTTTAATGAATATATAGTAACACAGAAGTAGATGTAAAGAGTTTAACATATAAGTTTTTTCATGTATCACTGGCAAATTTTACTGCATGTTTGTGTATATTAAGTTTAAATAAAAAGCTTGTGATGACTTTTTTTTTTTAACACTAGCATATTTATTCATTGTCTATCCCGTGATAATTGATGGATAATATTTAAGAATGGGAAAAAACTTCACTGACAGTCTTAAAATATCAATTATAATTTTGGACGATATTTCTTAGCATATTTATTTAGGTAAAATTTTTAAATGTATTTGGATAACAACACGTGTCAGAATAATTCTATATGTAAAACAGATGCTTACTTTGTAAAAATTGTTTTAAAATGTAACTCCTTATTATGAAAATAAATATATACATATTAATTTTATAATGAACTACTTTAATATTCAAAACATGCATGTATTCAATACCACGTTTCTCTACAGTTTTTCAAATAATAGGTCATGATAAAACGATATTACATGCTTTCTAAGACAGCAGAAGTTCTGTAAGGTTAAAATTCTGAGAGTGAATTTTAATTTCTGTATCTGTAATGCAAACAGCAAAAACAGCTTAATGTACTTTCATAACGTTAAATGATAAATGTAATGATAAACACTTTTTTTTTTTCAGATTTATAATATTCTCCTCCTCTGAATACACAATACAATTCCTTTTAGTCTGAACAGCAGGAGTTGCATGAAACATGAATTAGTGAAATAATCAGCTCAGGTGTTTTATAGTCACCAAGTTCTGGAAGTTGTAAGAACTACATTTCTACTGTTTACATCCTTTTGGCAAAAATTAACACACTGGATGCATTAATCAATCTGAAACAACATGGTGTAGGGAAGGTAGTAACTGAGACTGCATCAAAAGCAGCCAAAATGTTAAGAAGGGAACAATTCAGAGCTACTTTGAAAGTTAAATCGCTACTTTGAAAGTTAAATCACAACTTTGGCAAACCCACTAAGACTCTCAGGCCCACAGCCCACTCCATTTCAGAAGAAATTAACATGGTCTACTCATTTCATCCTCACTCAGAGGATGGAAAAGGTAAGAGTAGTTTCACTTACCATCTTTTAAGGTAATAGTCTAGTAGTTAGAAATTTATCAAGGAAGAACAGAATCAATGTCTTACTCTGCTTAGTGGTCCCAATCTAAGTGTTTCATACCGTGCTCTGGAAAGTGTCTTTTAGCTCCTTCTAGGGTGCAAGTTAATTAGGGAAGATGCAGAGAGATGTGTTACTCTTGAGGCTGTATCCTAAAATAACAAAGAAGTCAGGGGTCAGAAAGAGAATATGCAAGAAAGGAGAATTACCAGTAGTAATTAGGAAATGCAGGAAAGAGAGGAAGAGAAACAGTGAGATTCCTGGCTCCCAAAACTGAATTTTATGTCAGATAAAGTATGCTACATCAAAGAGATCACTGACATTTCTCAGAGGGTTTCCAGAACTTCAGAAACTGCTAGTAGTAAGCAACAAAAATTTTGGCTAGAGGAAGCCATATAGCTTTTCATGGAGATAATCAGGGGTTATAGCCTCTACCCTCTCATGTGATTGGACCTATGCTGGGATGCTGTCTAAAATGAAGAGATTCCCTATCGTTGTAATGGATGCATGTTTGATTAGTCAAAGGGACATGCTAACATCCTCCAGTGATATGACCTGATGCATATGCAGTCTTGTACTTCCTAATCAAGTATGATTTTGTCATACAAAGGGAGATACCTGAATTTTGGATGATCAGATATGCAGTTAGGAAAGCAGGTAAGAGACTGAAGGCTGCCATTGAACAAGACAGTTTAGATATCATTTCCAACTCAGTCTTTCATTGAGCACAACCTTTTATAATTATTTGCATGCTAATACATTTTTTAGACTGCTTGGCAGCTACTAGACAATCTGAACTAAGGAAAGTTTTGCATCTTATTTTCGAAAAGGAAGCCATTAATTTCTGGTGAAGAAACAGTAGCATCCTGCCTTTGGGGGCTGGTGTGTGTAGCATAATCTATAGTTTCACTGGAAATTAGAAAGCATGGATATCTCTCCTGGCTACATTCCAGTGGAATGTGTTAGTTTGGACAAGTCACTTAGCTTCCGTGTGCTTCACTTACTCCATCTGTAAATTTGAGATATTATGGTATATGCCTCGCAAGGATGTTACAGTACTTAATTAGTGAATTTTTAATTCCTTGGAGGTTTTCAGAGGAAAGATATTATATGTTAAATATGTCTGAAGCATATTCAAATAATTTTAAAATTGTTGTAATAATTCCCCATTTAATTTTTTTTTTCTTTGAAGTTATTGAGCTTTGGAACAAAGAATGAGCTTATATAAGAATGTATGATAAAGTGTTTTTACCTGTTTCTCAAACACTTGTTGGTCAACTGAGTATTTGAAAAGTTTTTTCTTCATTCACTGTAGCAGAGAGAAAGATAAATAAGGTTATAATTTCTTGTATCTTCCAATATGTTGCAGAAAAATATTAATTGGGGGGGGGAACTACTAATGCCAAAGAGCAGCACTTGTATAATAAGCAAAGGCTATAAACTGTCCATGAATTAATGTAGACCAGAAATGGAAAGCAGGTTTCTTAGCACAATCAAGTTCTAGAACCAACGGGGTCTTAACCAATGTTAACAAAAGTCTTCACAAACAAATTTTAGATGATGATCAGGCAGTAACTGAGAAGTGTTATACATTGCAGTGGCTGAAGTAATAAGAGGCCATACTCAAATCCTTAGAAACCAGAGGTTACTACAAGCTCAGTGAGGTTCGCAGTACATAGCAAACGCAAATGTTCTATTATGCCATGGTCACAGAGGCAGAGCAGCAGCCTCTAGACAGGCCAGTTATATCTCTGTTATGTGTGTGGAACCTGTATCAAGTCTTTCTGTCAGATCTGATATATAGCAAGGAAATAGTGCCACATGAAGGAAGTTGTTCATATTGCTCTGTGATATTCAGAAAAATATGATCACGTTTTATCAACTGTAAGTTCTTCATGACATTCACTTGCTGCCTAAGATGCATGCAACATTGCAGTTTTTATTTTTAGGACTGAGCAAATGAGGGAATCCACTGCTTTTCTCAACTACTGAAGTGACAATTAATCTGTGCAATATAGAGTGTAGTTAGAATAAAAACCTGTACAGCCATACATTGATCTAAATGCTTGACACTCTCTTCTGAGTAGCTCATTTGTAGCCTCTGTTTTAGATTCAACCTGGTTTTAGATTAAGTAGATATAACAAATAGCTAATAATGTTTCTGAGAAATTAAACTTCTCTTTTGCTTTTCTTCAATAAATTAATAATAGAGATAGATAAATGGTAGATCTAATTCTCATCTTTGATGCAACATCATGTACTTCATTAGTGAAAAAAAGATTCTAAAATGTCAATTAAAATATAAGAAACAAACTAACTGAAACATTCCGTAACAAGTGCTTTCAATATGGCAAAATATTGTCAATGATTATTTGTACATTTGCATTTTGGTTGAGAATAACACTGCAGATTGGAAGCAAATTCCCTGGCCAAAGTATTTGCTGCAGATTGATTCGGATTGCAGAACAGTTTCACTGCATGCAACTGGATTTTTTTCAGAGGAAAAAAAAAATACTGCTTTGTTGAACACCAAATACAACTCCAACACCCAGTAAAGGTATAAACATCCATGCTTATGACTCATCCTTCAGATAGCTAAGAACCACTTATATAATGAAGTCATTCGGTGCAGGGGACCAAACTAAATTGAGCACAGAGTAAGACCCTGACTGAAATACCAATCAGATGTAGGAGCCACGGCAGCAACTGCTTTGATCTGGTGACTCCTCCTATTACACTAAGTCACTTGTTAACATAGACATGGCCAATATTATCCTGAAAACAAATACTTTTTCATATAATTCAGTTATATATTTTAACTTGATATGTGATTTTACATATATATGAGCACACACACACATACAAGCATGTATATATCAAAACATGTCCTTCATGCTGTAAGGTAGAACCACATGGAATTTTTTTATATAAAAATATACAGGAAAAATTTCGAAGTTTTGTTCTCACTTCAATAACGACACTGTTAGAGTTAAATTTCTTATTCAGGATCTGCAACTTAGGCAAAAAAGTGCAGTCACAGAAAGTTGTCCAAGACTCTCATCGGCTGGAAACTTTTGTAAGATGGATTACAGAAGTAATTTACTGGTGAGTGGTAAACCAGCACGTATTTAACTGGTGTGTACCAGGATGTTGATTTGCAATAATTCTACGAACACTAAGGACATTCCAGAGGACTGGAAGAAAGATAACACCATGCCAGTGCTTAAAATGACTAAATGAGCCAACCCACATAATTACAGGGCTGTCAGCATGACATCGATCCCAAACAAAACAATACAGTGACTGATATGGGACTCTGTTACCGAAGAATTAAAGGAGGAAAATGGAATAGATGCCAATCAACATAAGCATATGGAAAGTAGATCCTGTCAAAATAACTTTCTTTTGTGTGAGATTACTACTTTGGTTGCAAAATATAATTGTGTTGATACAAGGTACCTAGGTTTCTCTAAGACATGTATGTCTTACAAACATGTATATATGAGATATATATAGTTACATATATAATTTTAGTTTAAAAATTAGTGATTTAGAATTAACATAGTAGAGAGGGAAAGAAGTTATCTTACAGATCCCGGCATGTAAACACGGAGTTGTCACTGAATGTGTGAGGTTTGAGCTGAATCTTGCCAATACTTTTTTTCATTGTTCTAATCTATTTAATACTTTGTATCATTGACCAGAAGCAAAAGTATTGAGAATTGCTGTATATTTCCACCATTTCCAATAGCAGAAAAATTTGGAGAGATGGCTATTAAACAGGGTTAGTTACTGCAGCATTGTAATGTTTATCTTAGTTATGTGAGTGCAAGCAAATAATGGAATTTATTGTGGTCAGTTAAGGAGTAGAACACCAAGGACAAATGTTGTATGACAAGGTTATACATTTGGTTGATCTCATCGCATCCAGACCATGGGTCTTGTTTTTATTTTGGAGACATTTACAAGGAATGGGATGACAAGACATGGGAAGCAGTAAAGCTATGCTCACTGACTAGCAGAAGCCAACCCAGGAAATATTCTTACAGTCTGCACACTTTCCTACAGCCAGAACCTGCTGGCAACTTCTCCCATTCCCATTGTCTATGACAAGACTCTTCAAGTGATTTTTTATCACTCCCAGCCTTCCGTTGTAGCCTCCCTGCCTTGGCTGCCAGAAGTCCTAGGACTTTTTTGCACCTTCACCCCTTAGATTGTCTCATAACTGACATTACGTAGTTTCCTGTGATAGCAAAGAGCAGAACTCAGTTGCTACCTGTGTATGGCCTGATCTTAACTCTAAAGATGATAACTACATTCAAAATCTTGGAGGTAAATGGGGGGAGAATGAGTTCTGTAGGTCTCTACAGACAAAACATAAAAGATTGCACATTGCCTATAAATTAAATGTGTAGTCTGGGTCTTGAAGCATGACTCAGTTAGTCAAACAAGTTCCTCACACAGTCTTCAGGGAAAGTTAGTTCCCTTACATTGGGATCTGGAAAAAACAGAATACTAAGTTATTAACATGTGAAACACAAAAATACCCGAAAAACACTACTGCACAAATAGTTGGATGTGTGCAGCATCCTCCTTTACTTTCCTTCTTAACCTCTATTCAAACATTTTAATTTTCTGTGGCTTCAGGCAACAGAAGAGTATCTCATGGGCAGCAGCCATTGAGTTAGAGGAAAAGCGACTTCAATTTTTTTTATTGTTAAGTAAGATAATATGAGAGGTAAATTGAGCCTTACCTCATAACTTCTTGGCCTATTCCACAAAGCAAACAGACATTTGATAAAGGAACCAGCAGGTTAGTAGTTTTTAGAGGAAGTCAATGTTGCTGCTGTTTTCAATTAGTGAGACAAAACATAAAAATTAGAAAATATAAAATTTAAGTTCAGATTTGCTTGGGCATGTGGACCAGATTCTCAACTGATATAAAGCAACATAATTTTCTATAGTTACAATTGAATTTATTTTTTTTTCATATCAGCTGAGTATCTGGCAGTTCTTACTTCTTTTAACTTTCAGTATGACAAAAACTACTCTGAGATACTTCTTTCTTTTCTCATTCAACCATAAGCCAACATCCAAAGTACAAATGTTTGGTGGTAAATTTTTCTTACCACTGGAATTTAGACTAAATACAAATGTAATTTAGCTGGTACTTTATTTTACAGCTCAGGGGATTTGTTGGATACTTACTATGGAGAAAAGCATTTAGTTTAGATATTGACACCAGCAGGACTGTCATCTGGCAAACACTGTAGCACATATAGTACTTAGGAGAATTATATTTGGTAAATAAAAAAGAAGTGTAAGTGTAAAATATGTTGATCGCAGCATAGGCTGATATTTTAAACAATCACAGATGGTGATGTACTAGCTGGTTATTGACAGCAATATCAGCTTTAGAAAGAGTTTTGACAGGTCTCATCATACAGTGATTAATTACTGCAAGGCACTCCAATTTCCTCCCTTGTTCAGCTCATGGCTCAGAGTAAAATCTGTTGCTCTTATTACACTTTACAACACAGGAAATATCTTCTCACTGCTGTATCCAAGGACAAATCAAAAGTGCAAAAGTCAGTCAAATAAGACCCACAGCCAATGCTGGAAAGGCTTTTCCTCAAGGAATCAAGGAAGGAAGGAAGTTAATTGGCTTTGCTCTCTGTGTTTTAATTTGGTTTAAATGACCAAATCAGTACGACAGATGAATAGATTTTCTGAAGAGAACAGGTGGGTACTAGTCAGGTCAGTTCTCAGATTATGTATAAAAAGATATAGGTGAAAAAGGAATAACTGTGGGAGGAAGCAAAGAGTATTAGTGCTCATGCTTAAATTGTAAGCACTTCCCAATAAAAAAGAACAGGACAACAATAATGGAACAAAGAGTATCTACCTATCTTCCTGAGGCTGTTCTTGAAGAAGAGGCACTGCCAACCTGAAGGATGCCTCCTATGCTCCTGGTATTGAATACTCAGTGATATGGAATGTAAACTGGTCATTGATATTTCCTAGAAATGGTCAGGGTTCAGTCCTGCCTGATCAATGTTAGGGAAAATATTCAGCAAGTAACTGTTGTCAAGAAGGGATACAGCAGCTTTTAATAATGCAAAGGAGATGTGACGTTGCCAGATACTGAATGTGTTTAATGTCTAAAAGTTCTTTGTTGCGTGACCTGAAACAATAGGAAGCATGTATGAGGGGTGAGCTGCCTTACAGTACAGAATTCTGTTTAAGTTTTTCAGACTAGCTCCAGATGAGATGGTAGATCTCCACATCTGTACAATGCTGAACAGAAATTATACTCTGGGTCCTGGAAGCAATGCAGGCACATCATTGCTGCATTGCATTATGCTTTGGCTAGCATAGTTATGCTGACGTGGCTACGCTGCTTCCAGTCTTAGCTTTATCCTGAGCTAGCTTAGATCTCTCTGCCCTACAGTGCAAACTTCTCCACATTCTTCATCTTTACCAGAATCTAGAAATGTTGACACTTCAAATATACCCTCTGTTGTATCTGCAAAACAGGACAGGAACTCTCAGGGACATGTCCAGCTGTATTTAGTAGCTGTGCTCTGAGGTGGGCATCCTCTCTTTTTTTTCCTGGCCTTCCTCATGTCAGAGATTGACCACAACCAGACACAGGACAATAGGTCACCCAGAAGTGTACTTTAAGTTAGCAAAGACAAATTGCTTTCTTTGGTTGCTGGTGGCTGTGGTTTTCTTCAAAGTTGAGGATTGGACTGATTGACAAGGACCTGGATGCTGGTGTGTGTGGGTGTCAGGAAGAAAGGTGTTTTCAACTTCCTCTGCAATGTAGGATGCTGTTCAGCTTTTGGGAATCATCAGGGCAGCTCTCACTTCGTCAGTTTTCTAACATCAAAGGATCTTTCTGCATTAGTAATGCCTTGATCTCTTCTTCTCTGTCTGTAGCACAGAGTTTATTCTGAAACTCTGGTCTAATTAAAACCTTAGGGTTTGTATGAAACTGAGTGATATGTAAGGTTGTGATACAAAAAAGGGAGAAGACCACATGACTGTCAGGTTTGGTGATTTTGGTAATCTTTTCTGGCATTATGTTCTACAGGTCTTCATCTTCTCCCTGTGGAACAAAAAGAGGTAAGAATATTATAGGTGTACAAGAGCTTTAAAACTATATGGAAGCATGCCTTCCACTTGTTTTAAAAGCTCGATAGCTCTGAGGAGTTTTTAGCTTTACCTGGGTATAGGTAAAGCATACTCAAAGCTTACACAGGATACATCATCATCACACTTTCTGTTTAAGTCAGTATGCTTTCTGCTTTTTACCCTTGTATCTCAGTTTGGTAAAGCAACACGTGAGAAACCTCCAGATTACTCCCCCAAGTTTCTTTAGTGTGGAAGTGGTTCAGTGAAAGGTTGCAGGGATAGATGTGAGGCCTGAATCTTCTCTCCCCTAAATGACATTCACTGATCAAAGGTGAAATATTTTAGTTTAGTGTTGCCTTTCATAGCTGATTGATTACCATTGAACTGTGAGTGTGATCACATTGCAGCAGTAAAACAGATAGACAGTAGTTTGATGTGTTTTAATTGCCAAAAGCATGGGAGCACCCAACTAAATTTCTTCACCCAAATGAACAGTTAATGTAGTTATGAAGAGGGGACTGCAGATACGGAAACACAAAGAGGCAGGTGCTGTCACCAGTCCAGTCTTTTGCTTGGTTCTTTATTTCTAACCCACAGAAAAGAGTACAGAGCTAGAAGACACTGAAGAGAAAAAAAAAACACAATACTAACCTTAGAAATAGATGGATAATTTCCCACTACTGAAGAGAAACAAAGAAACCCTGAAAAAAGTCAGATTAACAGAAATAATGTAAAAAGGAAACATTTTTGAATGGAAAGAATGACAAACGATCAAATTAGTTCCCATAAAAGACAGATGCCTGAACTCTGAATGTTTGTCATTTTTCTAGAATGGAGTGTCTTGGGTAAAAAAATCTTGGTTTTGTTTTTTTTTTAAAAAGCTTAAGAACACCATAGGAACTACAGAACACTTAGGAACTATGGCAATTAAGACCTTAGTTTTAACAAAGTCCTTCTTACTCAGGCCCTGACTTGTTAGGTCTCTCAGAAATGCAGTAGCAGCTGACACACTTCCTTTGAACAAGACTAAAGGAAGATTTTTTTTCTCTGTCTTCTCTATATTGTCTCTAATAAAATAGGTCATACTGAGCATGTCAGAAAACACTTTAGTGTACCAAAGGAGACACAATCCTGCGGTGTTCAAGGCCAGGCTGGACAGAGCCTTGGACCACATGGTTTAGGGCAAGGTGTCCCTGCCCATGGCAGGGGGGTTGGAACTAGATGATCTTCAGGTCCTTTCCAACCCTTACTATTCTATGATTCTATGATTCTATGATTCCTGGAGGAATGTTATAAATATGACTGCATAGATTCTTTGGAGAGAAAGTTGAATTCAGTACTACTCCAGGGCAACCTTACCCATGGCCTTGCAGAAAAATCAATATTCCTTGGGTGGGGGTGCAAATTGAAATACAGGGTGACTTACTACATTTCTAAAGAAGAGGCATTTGAAATAGTTTTTTTGCTCAGGTCTAAGGGTGGCAATATTTCTCTCTCTATAAATAAGCTCTGACTGTGACAGACCATAGTATAGACAGTACAGTTATTAGGTGATTTGGTCTTTGAAGGCAAGGACCTGTTGGTAGGCTGTGACATACAGCAGTTGGTTGAGAACTTAATAGAGAAGAAAGGTAAAAGAAGGAACTGGAAAATGTAGTTGAACTGTGGTCAGGAAATGCTGGCTAACTATGTTGTCTATACCTGCTCCTGCTTAAACCATCCAGTGCATCTCAGAAGTGTGGACCGTACTAAGGCCCACATTCTACACAAGCACAAAACAAGTAGTGTCCACACTGTGTGTCTCTGTGTCCACTCCAGCTGCAATTATTGCCATACTCCATATTTACCAGATACCTAGCTAGCTATCCATTACATCAACTTTTATATCTGAATTTTAGAATTTTTATGGACTTCCAAAATTATTATTTTATAGTTCTAGTATTCTCACTACAGCACTAGTTCTAGTAGCCTTAATACCTCCAACTGAAAAAAATACATATTAACTTTTTCTTCTTAAAGTTGAGGTGATACAAAACCAAGCCTAAACCATGTTAAATAATGAAAGCAAATCAATATAGTTTTGAAGACTGAGAACCACCTGCCGTTTAATTTATCTATCAATAAGCTGCTGTTTAATCACTTACTGTCCAAAGGATTATCATCTTCTTTATCTTTATAGACAATGGGAAAAAAATTCTTCTGAGCTTCTTTTTTTCACAACTTAAAACACCGTGGGCAGTGTATCAAAAGAAAATTCATTCTGGTGGTGGGATTCTTAGGAACCATTCAACCATATTTTCAAGAAAAATACACAGAGATGACTTTACATGCTGCTTAGCAGCTGGAAGTAGGTGTTGAGAAGTTTTCCAAAGGTGTTATTATATATCGATAGGTAACAGGAAGAAAGATTTGGTTGAAAGCTTTATGATATCCAGGACATGAAGAGATTCAGGAAAGATATATATCACTTTTGCTTCAGTCCCCTATTCATTTTTATTATTCACATTATGGAGGCTACCGAATGACAATTGAGGTCAATGCCGTGTTCTCTGATGAATAGGAGTTCTTACTTCTGTAGCAAAGGAAATACTTGTGCCTATAAAACACTTAAAGAGATAACATTTTGTCCAGTTACATTTAAAACTTCAGACTATGCAACTATACAGTTTTAAACCAGTGGCTGCTAGAATTTTAACAATTCTCTGGTTTCTCTGCATTAGCTTCAGTTACAACAGAAGGTGGGATCAGAACCAGATACTGTCTCCACTAAAAGGGAAGAATAGTCAGAAGAAGGGAAGAGTAAATAACATTGCTTGGTAGCAACAGATTGTTCTTGTATGTGGGCACAGTCCTCAGAACAGAGGATCTCAAAGAGCAGGAGCAATTAAAGTGTTTTTTATTGTACCTCTGCACATATTTACAGCTGCAGGGTTAATCTTTCTGTGGATACCATCATGGAGCTAGCATGACAGGTTCTTGAACCCATGGCTATTGAGCAGTTTGGTGAACAGCACTAAAGCAACATTAAGGCTACATGTCCACATCAGAACTACAAGACTTGAAAGGAAAAGCAACATTCAGTTTCATGTTGTCTGCAGAGATTATTAGGTTTGAGTAGAAATTGGAAAGCTGGGGATAGTGGAAGAAGAAAGCAGTTAATATAAAGAACAACTCACAGGAAAGAGGAGAGGAAAAGAGAAAAGAAAAAAAAAGAAGCCTAAAAAGTGAAAAATGTTAACCACATGGCAGGCCATCAGTATAAGTCAAACATATATAGTAACAAAAGACAGTAGACCTTGGTCATACTTTGGAAAAACAAATAAAACCCTTCTTCCTTTTTAACAAATAGCAACAATTTTTTCAAATCTAGGCAATATGTTTCAAGGGGTGCTATCAGTTACTTTGTTTTTAAAAGATTTTTAAAAAAATTATTTCTTGACGCGCTAAACCCCAAAATTTCAATGTCTGTTGGTCATACATGCAAAATATTTTTTTCTCTAGCCATTTTAACAACAGCATATGAACAAAAGGTAGGTAAAAATAAGGCATAATGGTTAGCCTGTGGCCTAGTAAGAGCAATAAAACAGAGCTCCATAAGAAAAGAGAGCTCTTTTGTGCAATATATTACCCCTTGCTGAGGCTAGGCAAAGCTGGTGAACACCCTGTTTCTGCCAGCAATGATGTGAGATCAAGGTCATGCCCAATTCTAGTCTCCACAGGGGAGCTTCAAATACAAAATATCAGGATTTCTTCTTTGATTTAATTTTTACTTTTTTAAAGCTTCCTTACTCTATGTTGCAACCTCCTTCAACTGTCCCTGTTACCTATGACATTATTTAATGCATTCTTTACCACGACATGACTGAATATGGTTTTGTCCTGGGTTCAGCTATAGCAGTCATTTTTCTCCTTAGTAGCTGGTGCAGTGCTGTGTTTTTTAACTTTCAGCCTGGGAACAGCGCTGATAACACCAATGTTTTTAGTTGTTGCTAAGTAATGTTTACTCTGACTAAGGGTTTTCTCAGTCTCATGCTTTGCCAGGGAGGAGGGGACGCCGGGAGGAAGCAGAGACAGGACACCTGACGCAAACTGGCCAAAGGGGTATTCCATACCATGGCACGTCATGCCCAGTATATAAACCAGGGGGAGTTACCCAGAAGGCCGAGATCACTGCTCGGGTCGGGCTGGGTGTCAGTCGGCGGGTGGTGAGAAATTGTATCCTCTCCCCTTGTTATTTTCCTTATCATTATTATTATTGGTGGTAGCAACAGTAGTTTTGCATGGTACTTTAGTTACTGGACTGCTCTTATCTCAACCCATGGGAGTTACATTCTTCTGATTCTCCTCCCCATCCCTGCGTGGTTCCGAGTTACCGGCTGGGCTCAAACCACGACAGATTTTATCCCTTGTCTGGTTAACAATGGAAATAAAATGCATCAGATTTTGGTAATATGACTAAGAACTGGGGTTTAGGAAAGTACAAAATCATACAGTTTTACATGAATACCCAGACATATTATGACATTTGTCCATGGTACTGTTTTCTTTTTGTTCTTTTTGCTGTTCTGCCGGTTGTGTCATAAACATGATAGGATAAATTGCACAAATTTTGGAGCTAAGTAGGTAATGTCTCTAATGCATTTCCTGCCCAGATTTATATTTATTGATGCAAAAACAGAAAGGATATGAAGATTTTTTTTAAATATTGATAAAAAGATACTGACCTTTCAGAAATAAAGTAGACCTTGTACATGAGCATTTCATCAAAAAAGAGATAACAGTTGTTAACTGAAATGTTTTATTGCTTGAAACTTTAGACTAGGAAGAGATGGAGGACAATGTCTCTGGTTAGAATGACATATTTTGAAGAACAAGCCAAAATGATATTTTTATTAATTATAATAGAGTGAATCTGGTAGAGCTTTCATATTTATGTTTAATCCTGACATATATTTCTTTTTTTCTTTCCCTCCAGTAAATTCCATGTAGGAAGATTTCTGGTAAGCGTAGCTGTCGTGGGAACACCTAGTGAGGAGCTGATGCTGTATGCAAGGTTTAGGAGCTAGCGGAAAATAAGCAGTGTATATGAGCGGAGACTTCAGAGGGCAGGTAGGGTAGTGACGAAGAAGAGCAGCACTGTTGAATCAAAGGTACAAGCTAAAGCTCTGAGCTGTAGAGGTCTGGGCCAAGCAAACATGGAATTTGGGTGGCAGAAATTTGAGTTGGCAGAAATTGGCAGGGATACATTGAAACAGGAGGATTTGTAAGATAGAGCTCTAGATAAAATAAATGTTTGGCCAGGAAGAATGGGGAAAGCTGGATTTGAGGTCCTTGAAGTATGAAGGGATTTTTGGCATGAAAATTTGGGGTGTCACCATCAGGTATTCTTATCCCTTAATCTCCCATTTTAAGGGTGGTGATCCACACTCAGGGCCTTATAAGTGTTGTAGGCTTAACCGTGCCCTCTGAACCCTTAAGTTTGAGGAGATTAGCATAACCTTCTTAGTCATGAAAGGGAAAAATGAGTGCCTGTACTACAAGCATGGAGAGAGAGAATAATATATGGAGCATTTGCTTTGTTACTCAAAAGAGGCAAGTTAGAATAATAATGAACAACCTATGTAACTTAACTTGCATGTTTGTTAGAAAAATACCCTGTGGTATGTAAGTAATGACAGACTCCAATTATTTTCATAGCTAGAATAAAGAGAACCCCAACTTCTTCCTCCAAATGACATGCTGCTTTTGTGTCTGTTCAAAAACAAATGACAAAAACATATTCATGCCTTGAAGTAATATGGTGTCTGCATATCCCTCCACGCACACACTATTCCTGAACAGTTAAAGAATGCTACTGGAAATATTTGTTATCACCTTCTATGGCCAAGGAGATTTCACTCTTTAGTACTGAAAATCAACACAACCCCACTACCTTGTCCACATCAGCACAGCATTTTTGGCACTGAAATGACTGAGGGAAATTCTGTGTGGTGCCACGGACAGCATCTTTTTATCTAACCAACAAAAGAAATGAAAAGTACATCACTTTCATGCATCGCACAAATGCGCAGCTAGACCATCTCTCAGTAAAATGACGGGGAGCAGGCTGATTACTATGTTGGATGTGGTTAATTGGTATGTTCTCTGGGGTGTGATAGGATATCAGTATATCAGGCATATTACTGTCTTATAAAGCTACTGCATAATGCAACCAGTAGAGTGTGCCATAAAGGGCAGCATTATTTTAAAGTCAATCTGGTGCTCTGTGATGAACCAAGGATGTTTTTGCATGAATAGGTTAATGCAAAATCTGGTGCTAGTATGCACGCTTACTGCAACATGCACTTAATACACATGCAAGATTACACATGTTCCTACACAAAGATAGAAGAAAGATGTGAAGATGCAACTGGAGACATTCTGGTCTGAACTGGCAAAGACAGGCATTTTACACCTTCTATGAACAGGAAGCACGACAGGTGTCATACTAGTAAATATATTCAAGTGATGATAAGTAAGCTTGATGAAACAATTGTCTTTAAGAGAAAGCTTTAAATAAAGGAATCCAAAAACCGAGACACATGCCCTGACAATCAAAAGATATTCTCATTGGTAACAATAGAAAAGAGAACAGTTGACAGAAGAAATTAATACTTTGGCTTTTAAATTTATTTTTTTTTATTTCAATGGCAGATCAGAAAATCATTTCTACAAAGAACTTAGGTTGGATTGAATGTGTACAAATGTGTACAAAGGAAAATGTACAAATGATACAGTCATGTGCGTATGACGCCACTTACATTGCATGTCGATCAGATCCCTATCACACTAATTTAGGCTCAATACTATACTGAGTTCTTACAGCTTGGTCCCCTTAAAAGTTTATGCCAAGTGAAAACCATTATAAAACAGATATGAATCTAACTCAAGACAGAGGATTCCCACTTCCCCCAACCTCAGACTGCAATTTGGAAGTATTATATGCAAGACAATACCTGGCTGTAATTCTTCATTCTTACCATTTGCTGAGAGATGCAAATCTGAAGTTACCATGCAGTCTGAAGCTGAATGGTAAACGCTCCCTTACTGACCTTTGACAGGTAAGGTGTTGGGATACAAGGGGAAAAATAAAGAGGCTTTTATTAGAGATGCTAGAGTTCTTCAAGGTTAAGTATACTGATACTTCTTTAGGTAAACTTGGAGAGTATGCTGATCAGCAGTACTGGTCGTAATAGAGCTTACAGCACCCAGCCTTTAAGGAATCAGAGTTTTTCTGGCAAAATGTCAAGTGAAAAGTTGTACTCAGTAGCTCAAGGATGACATTGCTAATCTAGGCAATAGTTAATAAAAAGCCAAAGGTGTCTTTGGTAAAAGAGTAATAGGAAGGAAGGAGGGGGTGGAGGGAAGGGTGACTAATGGAACATAATTGCATATGGATATCGGATATGGATTTTGCTCCCTCTTACACAGCAACCAGGGATATTTTCATACATGTTTGAAAAATTGTCCTAGGGGACAAATGTCTGCTCCTCAGGATTTAAAAGAAAATACAGCTGTACAAAAACAAATTTGCACAACTGGCGAAACCAATGAAAATCCTATTTCTGTGGAGAAGCAAAATCCTCTATCACCTAGTTTCTTATCTCACTCACTTTGCTGTAAGAGAAAGATACATAATTATGTTGCTGCTTGTCCATATAGTTGTGGTAAATGATATGCCTTTACTTTAAGCCTATATAGGAGAGTGCTACTTGTCAGTTATTATAGGCAGGATTGTAGCATCACATCATTAGTAATATTAAAATTAACATTATTAATAACTTTCATTTTCAGTCCCCATTATAAGTCCTTAATATTTAGTTGCTTATAATTTGGCACGACTTCAGTCCTTTGGGTGGAAATTTCTCTATGTTTTGTGTCAGCTTTAGGCTAAGATTTTTTTATTTTTGCATTTTATTTTAATTTCAAACAAAGTGGTTCAGCAATAGATTATTTTGTCATGTTTCTTTGAACAGCAGCCCCCTCCTTTCCAACAGACACTTGAAATATGGGTCAAGGATGTGTTTTTTGCTGGCCTCTTCAAAATCTGTTGAAATTTGGCCAAACAATAAACATTTGAAATATATGCTCAGCCAACTTCCTTCATATCAAAAAGATAAAATTTCAAAAGGCTTTTCCTCCCCAGGCATGTGCTCTCCTTTCACATTGTCTACTGCTACTTGAACCATATGTGGACTCTTTCGTAGAAAGTGAGTCAATATCCCGGATCCTATCACTGGTCAGAGACTCTTTTACTTGCTGCCTTGTGCAGGGCAAGGGGAAGGTAGGAACTAATGTCAGAATGAAGGGTGAGTTTTCCTGCATTTTCTGTGTTGTAAATTGCCTCTAGCTACCACTCAAGCAACCTGGAGAAAGAAGAGATTCAAAAGGCAGATCTAGGGAAAGATAAGGAGCAGAATTTGGTCAACAAGTGTTGTGAGAGGGAATCTGGAGTGTGAATTGGAGCCTCTTTCAGGGCGTTATAAGAAGGAAAGACTTGTAATGAGGTGAGGCATGGAGATATGATGAAGACACAGTAAGAGAAAAGGAATGGGATGAGGGGAAGCAGATTACGATTAGGTGGAGGGTGATTGGCTATTAACAAAACTGAACCCAGGATTATGACAGGTTAGGAAAAGATAAGGTTAAAAATATTACTGAACAGAAATTGGGATTCGAAGACAATCATGGTTAAACAAGGAGTAAGATGAAAACAGAAATATATGGGTGACAGATTGGAGCAAGTGCATTTGAATGTACTCTGAAGAAAAGAGGAAATGCACCTCTAGCCCACACTCATCCCTTCTTTTACTTTGTGGCTGATAATAATAAATCAAATCTAATGTAACTTGACTGTGGACAAAACTCTTGGTTGTCAATATATCAAATTGCTTCTTTTAAAAATTAAAACCCATAGGGCTGCATGTAACTGAAAAAAAGTGTCAAAAGAATGCAATTAAAGATGTGATGATAAATATTTATATGATAGGAAATAATAGATAACATTTTCAATGTGACATTAGCCTGAGTGATTGAGTTCATGATTTCCAGCTTAGTCTTTAATGAATTGATGGGTTTCTTTTTTTTTTTTTTCCCTGTTTCTTGTGCGTGTGGAGATTAAGCTGACCTGAGTATAACTCAGAGCTTTTTGTTTGCAGGTAATTTCAAGTTTTTGAAATTGCAATTTCAATGCAAGTTTTCTGTGTTAGGCAGTTTCAATTAGAGGTGTTGGCTTTGCAAGAGGTTTCTTAGATTGCCTGTATTTTATATTAAGCTTTAGAAAACACCAGATGGAAACTTCTGTGATACTGTAAAGATACCTTTAAGTCACAACTTCCTTTCCTTTTTCATCTACAGCAAGTTTTTTTGAGGTGTTCTTTTAGTCAGTAACTCCAGCAGAAATTCAATTGCCTGCTCTATGGTACAAATGAATTTATTATCTGTGCTATATTCTTGTTTGAAGAACACTGATTAACTGACCTGGGTTTTCTAAACTATTCTGCATAGGTCATCATCGCACTCCAAGAATAGGGTGAATTCTAAATTCTGTGATGATTATTTTTTGTCTGCAGTCATTTCAGCACTTTCGCTCAATCAGGTATTAATTACTAGATTATATGTTATGATTTTTATACTCCAATTTTTACACTCCAATTTTTACCAGATGTACATAAAACACAACGAAGTCTTTGGAAGCCTGAGTATATCACATTATTTACCTTTACTAATCTTGTCACTTTGGCAACAAATCATATAGAGTTAATTTGTACATGAGCCATTTTGGATGAAATCATGGATTCTTACTATCTTTCCGTAAATCCTACATAACCAGGATAACTGGCTTTTATTTATTCATCCTTTTTGCGCTTTTGAAAAATTGGCACACTAGTTTTTCTCAGTCTTCTAAAATTTCCCCAGTACTTACTTGAGGTCATTATTAAAGATTCAAGAGTCTCTTCAGTGCTGTAACTAGAAGACTGGTAAAAGCTGGCTTAGAGTCTGTGAGAATATATCTGAAATAAAGGTTATCACTTTTCCGTATACATCTTTACCTATATATTTACCTTCAGTGAATTTCATCTATCATTTTATTGCCCAGTCCCTGAAGGTACAATATAGTTCCAGATTAAGACTAAGAAGTGTCTGCAGTATCTGAATTCCAGTAGCAATATCTGCACTTCTTCACAGTCAGCCCTTTTTTCTGCTGCCTAAAATAGCTTAATATCTTAAGGAAATGTTGACACTTTATATTCACCCTCTCTTCCTTCCAGTTATTTAGAATTACATTGATCAGTACGAGATCCAAAAACATCACTGTAGAGCTCCACAGGGATCCTCTTTCTACACTGAGAACGGAGTCCTAATCTGTGTTTCCAATCTTTTAGCCAATTATTTATACATGCAAGAATCTTGTTTTTCATCTTCTGGCTCCTCAGTTTCTTTAAGAGCCCTTGGTAAGGGATCTTGTCAAATGCCTTCTGGAAATCCAAATAATTTGTATCATCAGGGTGAATCTTATTCATTCTCTCGTGTTTTATATAAAGGACTTGTATTGATTTGTGAAGCATTATTTCTCTTTATAGAAGTCGTTGTAGCTCCTTCCTAGTCCATTTATTTATTTAGTTATTTATTAATATGTCTATTCACTCTATTCTTTATAATAGTTCTGGCTGAATTGCACAATACAGATGCTGGAGTTCCTGGTCTGGAGTTCCTTCAACATCCATAAGCAGCTTTTTTAAAAACAAAATCTGTTTTCACCATTACTTAGTTAATAAGTTGTTTCAAACTAAGATTGTGCATGGCAGTTAACATAGTCCATTCTTGCATTAGCTTAGGATTCTTGGGTAGGTGACTTGGCGCTGTTTATTTTAACTTTTTGTTTGATAAACTCTTTTAGAAACGTTTCATTTTGAGGTGGAATTTCTGATGACCACTTATTTAGAAGAATTGTGAGTTAGGAATTTCTGCAGATTTTTTCATATAAAACACTAATAAATAGAATTTTAGCAGCCTTAGGCTAAAGATATAACATTGTGCTGTTATCACAAGTTGTCGATGTTGCTTTCACAAAGTTAACAATACTAATTGCTCAAGGTTGGAACTCGAGAATTCCTGAACAGAAAAAGATGAGGGTTGACAAAACTTGGCTTCACAAAACTCCCCAAAGCTTTGCAAGACTTCTATGAGTTAGAAGTAAAACTCAGGAAACTAATGACTCCACAGTCTTGTATTTGTTAAGTGTGAAAGATCTGTATGTATTCAGTCTCATGAAGAAATATATTGTCAAAAGGTCTTATATTGCTAGGTAACTGTAACTACCAGTTCATGTCTACCCACATGTAATGCATTTAAGTCATCAATATAATATCTTTATAGTCTTCAGAATCACTTAGCAATACTTCTATTTTTAAACCAAAATTTGTCAAGAAATCTTTATCATACATTTCTTAATCATTTTAGGCAGCAGACATTATTTGAGTGTGTTAGCTCTTCTTTCAATATTCCAGGGTATCGGTTGTTTGCACAAAATATTTTTTATTCATTGTTATCCATAATTTCTGTTTTCTAGATGCTTCCTTTAATTTCTACTGCTGCAGTTCTGTTTATCCCCCCCCAATTCTTGCTGCTGCTGCTGCTATTCTTCTACCCTTCCTTTTTCTACAGTTGTGGTGCTCTAAATCTGTCAAACAGATGTAACTTTCAGGAGTCCTGATTACAAGCAGATTTGCAAGCTCTTGTATGTTACTTTCTATTTTAAAAAGTTGACTTGGGATTTGGAAAAAGCTCCCCATTTAGTTCTTTAAATAGAAAGAAAATACTGTAACTCAATATTGGCTGCTGGTAAGCACTACTGAAACCAGCTCATGGCTGGAAACAGATTTGTGACATTGTTTGGCTTTATATATGATGATTTATTTTAACGCTATTAGAAAGTGTGTGTAGATGAGAGTTTGTTTTCGTTTTAAGCATTTCTAAAGGTGTGAGGCTTCATGGTGCCAGTGAAGGAGACAAGGGAAGACTGTCTGCACTTCTGGAAAAAATATCCCAGGCAGTTTCAATGACCTGTATGGTAGCTATATTTCAGCTGTAGGGCTGTTCTAAGTTGTTGCATTACCCTAAGAAGTTCATTATGCTGCCCCCTCCCTAACATTCACAGAACTAACTACACTCACTAACCAAAATCTACATGGCAAAAATGCTAACCTCTTCCCAGTCTCTTGAAGCAGTATTTTGTCTGCAGTGGCAATAGCAGCCTGTTCAGCTGAGAAGTCTTCTGATATATTCTGTCATGCCAATGAAAATTGTTATGATAAGCAGCATGCAAGATATCTCTTCCTCCCCTCCTCATATCCACGCAAATCTGCCTGTGGGTGGGCAGCATGGAGAGACTGCGTGTACTTCTACTGTGTGGCCAGACACTGTCCCCTGAGTATCAGTGTCCAAAGACAGAGGAGAAATGGGATCTAGTCATAAGAAAAGAGACTCTGAGTGGGTCTCAGAACATGCAGTCACTACAGCGTGACAGCAATTCTTTAGAGACCATTAAATAATGACAGCATTTGAACTGTAGATTGTCAGCAGAGAAGTGGAGATCAACAGTACAGTATGGTTCAGGGGGCTTTTGAGACATGCTGTGTGCATGAGGTGTGTGCGCACTGTGGTTGATACTGTGTAAGTGTTCTGGGAACATGTGGTGCTCTCGTCCTTTTTGTTGGCTTCACAAAAGTGCCACGCAGTACCTCTCATTGGACCTGATGTAAAGCCCAATGAAGTCAGTGGCTGGCCTGTTTAGTTGCAGCCCTGAATCAAGTCCAGATTTTGCTGGTAAAAGTGTGTAATTTCACTCTAGGAGATAACCAGTAGCAGTCATCTCTGCATTCCAATGTAATCCAGTTTATTCAATAAAATTGTTCTTAAAAGGGAGCATTTATTTGCTTCCAAAAGAAGTTAAGGAACAATTTTACATGAAAGAAACATGGGATTTTTGCATTTGTGGAAAAGACAGCATTGAAAGGTGATTAAAATTAGCTTTAAATAGACAGCTGAAATCTTACCTTGCCCATCATCTGAACCATGAAACAGATGACCCTTATGCCACAGGAAATGTATATTTTCAACATACTAAAAAAAATTATAAAATTTGTAAAAACCAGTATTTTGGGTGTTGATGTATTTTGGGACAATCTGCACAAATGAGGTGTTTAGGACAATGTATCCATTTACGCAAAGTGACGATCATTCCCTTAAGTTGTGAAAATGAGTGGATGTGGCCGTAACTCTGTTCTCCTGCTGCTGCTTCAAGAGAAATGAATAACTTTAGGGGCAAACCAGATCCGGAATTATCTTGAGATAAAAGACTGCAGTTGTAAGGGGCTTTTCCATTGATTTCTCAAGTTTGGGAGGATCCTCATTACAATATCCTGCACATCAAACCAAAATTATTTGCAATTCATATTACCTTAGTTTATGTTTTACAAAGTGTAATCATTGTACAAATTCTGTAGCCTTCCCCACACCTTGAATGTAACACAATAATCCACTGCTTCTCAGTAGATTATCCTGTCTGAGGAAATGTATATGACTGTAAAATGATAGCGTTCCCATTCCTATTTATTTGTATATTTTCCTATTTGTATTTATTCACAGAATGGGCCAATCCTGCATGTATTTGACAAACAGATATATCGTGTTTGTTATGGTGTTGTTATGAAGTGGAAACCTGCAAGAAAGTCATTACAACAGTTACAGAATGCTTGCAGAACTGAAATTATAAGCAGCTGCAATCTAAAAAAAGAAAAAGTATTTGTATATAATCACTATCAGTTTTGAAACCAAAACCTAATGAAGGTATTTCCACTGTTAACCTAGAACAGAATATGTACTTCATTGACAACAGGGCTAACTATTTGTGCTGCACGTAAGAATGCCTATTAATATTTGCTGTTTACAGCAAATATTAATCACGATTATTCTAGATGTTAAAGGAAGAATCATATTTTCTTTCCATACAATACTATTTTATTGTTTTTTCTTCATGTCATATGATTGCATCTTGCAGTCTTTTGATTAATTGCTTTTGGATATCAACGGATATAAGCTAATATTTGGTTATTATTACTAAGGCATTTAAAGACATTACATAGATTTATACCCAGGACTGAAAACATCAGCACCACAACTTTGAAAAACATATAACTGAACACAAAAAAAATTATGTAGACCACTTAATACTCTTCCTTAACATAAAAACCAACATAAGTAGGTTGCATGAATTTAATTTTGAATCTAGTCTTAAGTGGTTGGGTTTATTCTTTTCCCTTGCATTCTCCAGACCAGGTAACCTCATTGATATTTTATGCATGAAGCAGTTCATATCTCCCCGGCTTGCAACAGTACTATTTCCTTCTTGAAAATAATTCTGACTGCATTCTAACCAGGTTTAGTCTTGTAAGGACTTTGTTCTTCCACATGCAAAAAGATAAGTAAGTTAAACATATTTTGAAGTCTTTTCAAGATCAGTGCTTTTACAGACAGTAACTATACATTCATGACTGGCATATTGATTTAACTCATTGTGTTAACTCATTAACTTAGGCAACTCTGGTGCCTAAGTAAAGCTAAGTGTAGAATTTTAAAATGTGACTGGACTGGTAGAAAAAAAAGTAAAACTAATAATTTTACAATCCATTTTGTCACATTAGAATGATGCTAGACAGGCCTTACATGACTGGTTCATAATCAGTATATTTTAAAAGATAATGCAGCACTGATTCTTTCTATTTGCTGTTTAGATTCAGAATCTTTGGAGACACTCAAGACTTAATTTAAAATTTTCTCTGCCAGGAGGGTTAAAGTATATTTTCAAAAATATTACACTCCAGGTTCATGGCTCCGCAAAGTATCACTACCTGCACAATAATTAGTTTAATTTCTTTATGTCACAGGAGCATATGGTCTCCCAACCTGTAATTACTGTAGAGTTAATGGGGAACATGCATTACACAAACTGTAAAGTTGGAAAATTACAAACCCTATTAGAAAATGATTTCTTTTGTTATTTCCAAACTGTTAGCAACAACATAAGGAAGTGGAGAATAAGTTATTCAATACTATAATTGATTTTGTAGCCTATTTTATGACAGATTTTAAATTGTTTCATTTTAGCTGAAACACTTGCATTTTAAAATTATACTTGAAACAAATATAGAAGCAACAGTAGATATAGTTACGAAGTTTAAGAAAAACTTTCATATTCTCTTGCATGTGGGACCTCTAAGTGGTAGGAAACCATTGTCTTCTGCCCCCTATTTCCCTCCTGTAGTCTATTCTGATTGACTTTATTCCTGAATTTTATCTTCTCCCATCCTTTTCTCTCATTTCATACCTATTTCTTCCAAAAGGGTGTACCCCATTGTTTCCAATCAAACTTCTGAAGTAGTAATTCCTAATACATAGATCCTCTTCTTCTCCTTGGTCAACTGGAAGTCCAGTTGTTTTGGGAAGATTAGTTCTGTGGCCTTCTCTGTTATCTACAGTGGTTTCAGAGCAGCCGTGCGGAGAAGGACTTGAGGGCATTGGTTGATAATAAACTTAACATGAGCTGGCAGTGTGCACTTGCAACCCAGAAAGCCAACCATATGCTGGGCTACATCAAAAGAAATGTGACCAGCAAGTTGAAGGGCATGATCCTGCCCCTCTACTTTGCTCTTGTGAGACCTCACTTGGAATATTGTGTACAGTTCTGGTGTCCTCAACATAGGAATTCCAGAGGAGGTCCACAAGGACAATAAGGGGGTTTAATCAGCTCCGATATGAAGACAGGCTGAGAAAATTGGGGCTGTTCAGCCTGGAGAAGAGAAGGTTTCATGGAGACCTCATAGCAGCCTTCCAATACCTGAAGGGAGCACACAAGTTTGCCGGAGAGGGACTAGAGTGATAGGCCAGGGTTTAAACTTAAACAGGGAAAGTTCAGGTTAGATGTAAGAAATACGTTACTGTACAAGTGGTGAGGCACCGGAATAGGTTGCCCATAGAAGTGGTGAATGCTCCATCCCTGGCAGTGTTCAAGACCAGGCTGGACAGAGCCTTGGGCAACATGGTCTAGTGTGAGGCATCCCTGCCCATGGCAGGGGTGTTGGAACTAGATGATCTTAAGGTCCTTTCCAACCCTAACTATTCTATGATTCTATGATTGGTGGCTATCACCCAGTGCCTCATGATGGGAACAGATATACAGCAGGCAAATTCAAGGCTCTCTTCAAGAGAGTAAAGTAAGAGAAGGAAATGAGAGCTTGAGGGGGATATAGTTCTTGCAGATTACTTTCCTGGCAAGACAAAATGCTGCATAGTTAGAACATTTTGTGTGTTTATTTGTGAAAAGATCTTCCATTACATCTGTTTGAGAAGTGATAACAAACAGAAATTTCCTAAAAGACACATGATCTCAAACAGCAACATATTTATCTTAGAATTTAAAAATGCCCGTAAAAATTTGCCTAGAAATGCTGAGTCTAAAATCTTCAAGATTTTTATGACAAAGAACAAGGAAGCAAGGAACTGAGCATTACAAAAAAGCTCAAAGTAGGGTGAATGTGGGGCATTTTTATTTTGCATCAACAATTTGCATAATAAAGGATAAACTGACAAAAGAAGTGATTTAAAACAAAAAGGGTTAGTTGAATAATTAAAAAGCACATTATAGCAACCAAACTTGAATGTAGCAACATGAATAGGTCTTACATGCTGTGGTGAGGTGGTACATAAAATCCTTACATGGAAGCAAAGCGAATATGAAAGCAAACTGAAAAAAAAAAAATAATCATGTTTCAAGATTTTTTAGGAAGACAGAAGTATATACGAGCATGTATGCATTTTTTTATACATATATTTTTCAAAGTAATTTATATTTCTATCTTGTATGTCTGCCCTAAGGGTCTAAAAATGCAAGTGGGAAAATATAATTAATATAGAATTATAAAACCAACTGTGAAATGTATTTTCTTTATTTCCTCATGATAACTGGGGAGAAAGAAAAGCAATGGGTACAGATGACATTCCTTGTTTAATGCAGCTTACTTAGTGACTGGCATAATGATAAGTGATGGTAATTTACCTTAAAAACCTTAATGAGTGGATCATTACTATAGAGAAATGGGAAGAAAACTTTAATCCCACAGAGGCAGAGCTCCATGGTTGGCTGTGCAATAACCAGACAGAACTCTGAATGAGATTCCCAAGCTTCTGTTCCCTAGATAAAATTTTCTCTCACTCCACTTTTGCAAAGGTAATGAGGAGGTAATGAGGCTTGACTTGAATTTTTTCAGCACTTGATTCCCTTCATTCCCCAGCAGGTTCCCATAGGATAGAGTAAGATGTTGGATTTATATAAAAGCTGTGCTGATAGATAGGTGGAGGAGGTGAGCCATGCTATTTGGTTTTGGATTCTGCTGTATGAGAAGGGGTTCAGATAAATTTCAAGTTCTTTCAGCACTGTCAATTCACTCTGATAGTTTCCACTGAATAAGACAATTTGACGACATGCAGACCTTGTCAGAGCTGTTGACTGTGTATTTTGTCACTTTACTGATACTAAATACTGACCTTTCTGTGCCACCTTTTCTTCCCCTTCCCCCCCATTTTTCACTAGCTTAATACATACATCTGAGTAAATAATAAAACCCAAAAAGGTAGACAGAAATGTTGTATTAGATCATTAGCCTAATTTGAGCTGAAAGGTCTTTGTTGTAAGTTGGGGGTGGGAAGGGACCTGGGGACCTTTGCAAAGTATTTTGCTGGCAAGCTTGTTGAGATTTGATTGCCTTTGTTGTGATAATCTGAAATTAATTTGCACTTGAACCCATCTTTCTTCTGGGCTCAATTTAAACATGGTTATAATTATGCGCCCTGCATGAAATTGAGAACAGACACTGATATGACAAGTCTGAATTTTTTAATTCCCCAGGTACTAAAGGCTTTTTTCCCCACTTATCTCGCAAGGTAATAAAACAAAATGTTCCAGTGAAGCACATGCTTAAGAGAGAGGTATTTGCCTGAGGGGAAACAGTAATAATCAGTGTATTGCTACACATTTACTCATGTACTTTCTCAGTAGGTCAATCTCTTTCTTTTAAAGTGATGCTAAACTTCTGCTAATATTGGTTGATTTGTACCTGGTACAATATAAAAAAAGTAAAAATGATATGTTTTATTCTATTTCAGCAGCTCCTCATCTAAAAGGCTTTTTCTCAAACGTCCATTTTGACAGATTTTTTTTTAAAAAACTCAACACACTACTGAAGACTACCTCCTAACATCCACAATTGATCTTAGCAGTGCACCTTTCTTGTTCTCAGTATGAGCTGTAATATCCTTATCAGTATTCTTTTAGTTTTAACCCAGATTAGTGTTTTTGGTGAGGGATCTCATTAACTACAGTAAGCCCATCTTCTTTTGTGATTTCCTTTGGAATTGTAATGTACGAAAAGGCCACCAAGGTCAATGCCCTGGGCACAAATTCCTCTTTAAATCATCATTCAGCTCAGAGTAACAACATTCTCCTTAGAAATAGACATTTTTAAAGATCCGGAAGAAACTGCTCAGTTTCTTAGAAGTTAAAATCATCCCGAAGAGAAGTAGAAATTAAGAGCATAGGAAATTAAGTGTGAGATCTGCAGCATAACTATTTGTTAGACTCATCCATTTTCTTTTAACCAGTATAATTTTTATTCTCTCTGCTTCCTAAATTTGTATACTGTGTCTTTTTGAAACAAAAAGAGAGCATGTTTTATTTAAACTGCTCTACATTTAAATACAGGTTTTGAAGGTATTAATGATGCTACTGAGGTAACATCTTTGAAGCTTTAAAAATAGCAGGTTTACTCTCCTCAAAGTTGCAGTCTGCATTCAGCTGAGTTTCTTGAGCAAATTAAATAACTAAAAAAAATAATGTTAAAAAAAATCCCATGTTTCTGCCAATTAAACCAAGGGTGCAGTTTCTGCCATACTATTTTATTAGTAGCAATGTAAGAAATAAGAGCAGAACACATGCTGAATATTTCACTATTCTCATTCAAATCCCTATTGCTATCGCAGAAGAACAAATTAAGTGAAATAACTGAATAGCACCTCATTGTGGCTAAAGAAGAGCTTGGTCTTTGCCTTTTTAAAGGACTCAATATTAATTTGAATGAAAAAATTCTATGTAAATTGAAAGTTAACTTTTTTTTTATTAATGGTGGTTTTCATACTGGCTGTAAGGGAAATAAAATTGAAAATAGGTGGTGCAAAGAGAATATTTATCCTACTCTGCCTTATAAAAGAAATGTTGTGACCAGGCTGGCACAGTTTTAGGGTAAAAGAGCAAAGCTAGAAAAAGTAATATACAGAGTCATTATTTTTTTACATTGACAGTAATGTTAGTTGCAGTTAGGTTTGTCAGAAATACAATTTTTATTTTAAAACTTGCGTATTCTCTTTTTTTTTTTCAAATACCAATTTCCTGTGATCAAAGAAGAATGGAAGTGAAGCTAGATAATTTTAGTAAGGGTGTACCCTAATTGCAAAATATGATATGAAAGTAGACACTGACACTACATAATTGTTTTGTACTGAAATATCAACATCTCAAATCCATGGAGCAGATTTCCTAGAGTGGACCCCTGTACAAACAAATCTTGTTAAAAATTTTTAAATGTATCTTCTAGTGTGTTCTTTGCCTCTCTACCACTTTGTTCAGAAATAAGTTTAGAAAAAACAGAAACAACAAGCTGACTATACAACAAACTTACTACTCCGCAACATACCTATTAAACAATATAGCAGCTCAAAGCAATTGAAAGTCCCTAGTGTGGAGAAATCCACAGTTCTTTATATCTTGAAACCTAGAAACCCCATAATATCTTCAAATTGTAAGGTAAAAATGTGCTTAGCGTATGACCAGCTATGAGGCAGCTAAAATGTGGTAATAACAATATGGAATGACATGCTAGGAGAATACCTATGATAAGAACTGTGTGGCCACACATGGTGTGGTACATTTTCACCTCTTAGTTTATGTGTTTTGCTTTCTACTGCCACATTTTCTGGTGACTTTATCTAGTCTCGTTCAATCATGCTGTGCACATCACAGTCACTTACTGACAAGCAGTCCTAGCTGAAGCATTCAGAGAAACAACCTTCCACAAACAAAGGAGGCAAGTCCTGTTTCTCTTAAGATAAAATCTGCTGATCTCATTATTGATTGTCTGCTTTCAGGGGTTTTGTTTCCTGAAAGTTTGATATGGGGCAACAGAGGTGACAAAAGATTGGCACTGCGACCTGGAAATTAAATGGTCGACTATTAGATCAACGTCAAATAGGGTGAGGCTGAAGTGTTTGGCAAAAGCATTAGATACTGTCTTGACTTAATCTCTCTCTCCCTCTTTCTCTCTCTCTCCTTTATCTTGAATCTGTTTTGAACCCTCCCAGGCAATTTACTATCCTTGTCATTGATTTTTATCACCTAATGTGCCCCTATGAAGAATTACTTTTTGAATGATAAATCAGCTTTCTCATTTAAACAATTGTATGCCTCACCTTAATGTGAAAATAGCCACTGAAAGAAAAAATATAGTAAGTGTTAACATTAATCACTAACCAGTGGAACCCTTGTGATTTTTTAAAGGAGCACCAGATTTTCTTTATTATGGACAGGATAACTGTACTAGAAATAAATAATGAACCCTTTCTTTTATTAAACTGCAACTGTTCAGAAACAAAGTACAGGGGCTAACTACAGTTGGCAAGCTGGAAGGAGGAAAAAAAAGAAGAGAAAAGAAAGAACTGCTCAATAAAGCAAACTTATAATTTTTATCCAGTGTTTTCTGCAAATAGATAACCTGCAATATGTTCAGACACATTCCTCGTTTCATAGGTGTTAGGTCTGCGTATTTAAGAGGTGTTTTGAAGAAGACCACAGTGATAATGAGCGATAGACTAACCTTCTAATAGTCCTTCTTCATCCTTCATCTTTCTGTATTGTTTTTTCCCCCTATGGCCCTCTATCTAATATCCCTATTTTTTCCTGTAGTAGGTGCTGAAGAGAAGTACTGTCAGGTATTGAATGAAAGCATGTGTTGTATTATTTGCCACTTAAAAAAAAATTATTTTACTTTTTATTTTGTAATTAAGATGCTCAAAGGAAGATATATCTTTTCACAGAAGAAGAGTTGAGGTACCATCTAGTAAGGACCATCGACTTGTCCTTGCTAAGTGGCTAAGTATATTAGAGAAAGTTTTCTGGTTTCAGTAGTATTTGAGTACACATATCAGTCCTGGCATTCTTGTGGTGAAATGTGCAGGGTAAGCCCAAATAAAAGCTCTGGATCCAAGTAACCACTTATTGGTTTTAGATGAAATGGGTGTGTGAAAAGAATTACTGTAAGTGTTCATTCAGCATGGGTCCCACTTGGAGAACATTTTAGAACCAAAACTTCTCAAAGAAAAACATTTATTTCTTGGTTTAGAAGAAAAATGTTGCCTGGGAAAAGTTCTTCATTCATTGACCTTCAACTTGGTTTCTGGACTATTCATAATACAGGCATCCACAATCTCCTGTGGGAAAAAAAAAAGTGAAGGGGAGTATCCATAAACTGAAAAATACACTGTTTTAGCTGAGCTCTGACAAGTGTAGGCTAAAGCTCCTACTGCTAATTCTCATCATTTTATAGTGCATCTGATAATGCTTGATATTTTTCTTAAAGCTTCCTTTCCTGGAGTATCGTGAATACAAGGCAATATTTGATTGACTACTTTTTTCCCCAGTAATTTCCTGGTCATTCAACTGGCCTTTGCGTTGTATATATTATAAAATAATCAATCTATCATGTTGGTCTTATAAAAATTGATAGGTATCCCATACTGCATTCAAAAAATTGCTGGTTTATGATGCAGTCTCACTTTTTTTGTCTCCTGAATGTATGATCTCTGATTCATGGGAGGTTGGTCACACACTCAGCATTAATATTTAGGTAATTTATATAATATTAATATAATTCCATGAATAATGTATTTGTAGAAGTCCACTTCCCCAAGAGACAACTGTAAGGAAAACACTGATCTAGTTCTTCTTTTTCTCCTCTCTGAAGGATAGAAGAGGCAAGGAAATGGATGAAGGCTTTACAAGCCCTTGCTACATGAATATTATGTATTGAAGAGTTTGGAAGAGCAATTTTGCAGTCTGTAACAACTACATAAAAGCAGATGGCCTTATTTTGTCACTAGAAAGGAAAACATTTCTGAAGATTTCCATAATGACTTGTCTCTAGAACATAAATTAGTTCTTCAAATAATTGTCACTGAACTTTTTTTTTAAAGTTATATTACTCAAAAGCTGCTTTAGAAGTTGATTTCAGTAGCTCTTTCGGGCAATCTGGCTGTATTAGATGGTGGAGTATGTTGGTCCTAAGATGTCAACACTACCAGTAGAAATAGCTGTTTGGGACGTTAAAGTGATGATACTGTAACAGTGACAACTTCAGAGCTCTCTAATGTGAAACTAAGTCTTTTAACCACTAATCTCTTGAATCAATATGTGTTGCATTGATTCAATCTGTTCTAGAGTAATTGAAGAGTGTGTACATGCACATCAATCCCTCCTAGTCACCTCTGCTCCCACTTTCCATATGTTCTATATGGAATGAAACACTTGAAAAATGTTTCATTTCCAGTCCATATAATATTTTGCCTCTATACTCTCTCAACAGCTTTAGTTGTTTTGTCCTGAGGCACTGCATTCTTGATTTTTCTTGTTTCCTTGACGGGAAAAGTAATGTAATGTTTTTCCAAAATGAACAATTAGAACCACACTTCAGTCCTTTGAACTAGCACATAAAGATTTGTGGTTGAATTACCTATATATTCCTGTTGTCTGCAAGTACTTACAGGGTCTTTTTGGCATTCTGCAATTTGAAGGTTTGCATTATATTGTGTGTATCATCCTGCAGAAGAGACTTTGAGTCATGTATGGCTTTTTATGTATCCAAATCCAAGGTCATCCAGAACTTCTATTCTTTTTCTTCTAGTATAGTGCAATTCCCTCTCAAAAAAAGCAGGAAGAACTTATCACAATCCTATTTAAAATCATCCCATAAACAATTGAAAGCCATTCATTTCAACAAAATATTAAAAACTAAACCAAAACTGTGAACTAAGTCCCCAAATCTTTACTTCTGTTTATGTAATTTAACTAAACTCTGCTGTTCATCTGCGTTTTCTTGTATGGGGCAAAAAAAAACAATGTCACTTGTTAAGCAAAAGAAAAATATGTCAGCCACTCTAAGAGTAATTCAGAGTAGATCAGTTTCTCAGTCAAATATGCTGCTTTTCCTTTGCACTGTATTAAATCTGAAAGAATTCAGATTTTGAGTTTGAGAATGTGTATAAAGGTTATATCTGTCCTTCCTTAAACAGATTAAAAAAATGTAGGACATTTTGAGTGGTCCATAGCACCAAAGAAACTGAATGAGTAGTGATAATACATGCGATAATACATGTGATAATACACTTTCAGAGTCTGACCCCTCTATGTACAGGCAAAGATGCAAAATCTTTCACCTGTGAATCTCACACATCAATTTTAGCTAAGCCCGACCATAATTTTGCTGAATTTTGTGTGGCTTCTAATAAAGCGCTATGTTGACCAGCATGAGAGAGCTAAAACACAGAATATTTAAGCTGTGATTAGGTGGGCTAAATATTATAATCTGGATGATAGGTTAGGGAGTAACTACAAATGCTATTATGCCTGCAAATCTGAGAGGGTAGTACCTCTAAGGAAGGGAGCAATGGCAAGCAGCTGGGGATGGGCTGAGGACAGAAGACTCTTGACTCCGCTTAGCTGAAACTAGAATAGCGTGTCTGATTATAGCTAGTGCACTTCACCTGCTCTGAAATGGTTTTTGTGTTGGGGTCCTCAGCTGACAATTTTGCAGACCTACTGTGGCAGCTGTGTTGCTTCCAGGAATGGCTTCTGGGATCATGAAATTTCCCTGTAGGAGGAGGGTGGCTTGTCAAACCTTTAAATTGACACACTGGTAAATTCTCTGTTAAGTGTATATTCTTTAGTCCATATTGTTTATGGAACTTAATGAAATCAATAAATATGAGTAATTTCCCTACTTGCAGCTATTTATTTATGAGGTTCAAATTCAGCCTTTTACCCACTATGCATGCCAAGGATGATAGGAATCCCAAGAGCACCCAAATGATGGTAATTTGAAAAACAATAGCATAGCTGTAAATATATAGAAAATATTTCCTCCTTTTTGACCTGTATCTATGCTTGCACAGGTTGTTATGTACTATAGAGCAATTTTGAAGCTTCTGTATTTTATTTCTGGCTGTGAGCAGAACTCAAGAGATTGCCAGATCTCATCTGAAATTGAGATGTGATCGAGATTGCATCTCAAGCTTCCCACCTATTGAGTTTGTGGTGGATTAGAAATTACCTATGCTAGCTGAATGCTCCTTCAGCCTGAGGAAGCTGTGGGCTGAATTTCTTAGTCTTACGATCCTGATGTTTTCCAGTGAGCTCAATAGCAGTGAGTGAGTACATTTGCTGAACTGATGATGAGAAACTTAAAAATTACCATATAGGAACCTATAGGTTTTGTTTTCTAGCATGTGGGCTTTACTATATATCCTTTCAAGAATTTAAAAATATGTTTTCTAAAGGCTGTAGTTCGTGTATACAAAACAGGTTTGTGTTCACATGTAATTCACATGTTATAAAACGTATAGGTAGATGGCATAGACTTAACTACATTAAGAAACGTTGGACCCCAATGATTTTCATTGGAAGTTTTATTCTGTGATATTCTGTTCAACATTTATTATAATATCTTGTTTTAAGTTTTCCATAACAGTGCTATTATCAGCGTATATGAGAAGTCGGTGCAACAGTGACTATTCCGTTTTAAGCAGAAAGGGCTGTATTTTTTGTTTGTTTGTTTGTTTGTTTGAAATAAAGCATGCTGTGGACCTGTGGGAACTTTTGTGGTCACGGACACCTCTGCTTGTTGAGAAAGTAAAGTTGAATGCTTTAGCTGGCATCAAAAAAGGTTTGTCTAGGCAGATCCGTCTGCTCTGCTCACCACACTTTTTTTTTGAAGGAGATATGGCTGTTCAACCAGCTGAGGATGAAGAAACATCTAAAACCTTCAGAACTCTCAACTGCTGTTGCAAATAGGCTGGTGGGGGAACGGGGGGTGAAAGAGAATGCTTCCTTCGTAAGTTTACCCCCCGAGGAGAAAAAAAAAGATATGCAATTGCTAAAATATTTCATTATATACCTCCCAATGTATAGTGGTGATGGCCACGCTGGAAGCACAAACCAGACCAGTTTCATGATCAATGAGTCTATTGTATTACAAGTCATTACCATGAAGTACAGTGAAACAAGAACCTTAGCCCAGGCCCCCCAGCCGATAAACACTAAAACAGCAAATAGTGGCTGTAAGTAAGGTACAACATGCTGAAACTCTGAGATCAAGCGCAACACGTCTGAGAGCCAAATAATCACCATTGTGACGAGTAGTAACAATGAATGCTTATCACAAATATGATTAAACACACTCTGGTCAGATCTGTCGTTATCTCAACCTTTCGAGCCCCACGTTGGGCGCCAAAAAGAACTGTCGTGGTTTGAGCCCAGCCGGTAACTCAGAACCACAGCAGCCGCTCGCTCACTCCCCCTCTTCCTCCCCCCGCTCCCGGAGGGATGGGGAGGAGAATGAGAAGAATGTAACTCCCATGGGTTGAGATAAGAGCAGTCCCGCAACTAAGGTATAATACAAAACCACTACTGCTACCACCAATGATAATAACGATTAGTGAAATAACAAGGGGAGAGGATACAATTGCTCACCACCCGCCGACCGATACCCAGCCCGACCCGAGCAGTGATCTGGGCCTTCCGGGTAACTCCCCCTGGTTTATATACTGGGCATGACGTGCTGTGGTATGGAATACCCCTTTGGCCAGTTTGGGTCAGGTGTCCTGTCTCTGCTTCCTCCCGGCTTCCCCTCCTCCCTGGCAAAGCATGAGACTGAGAAAGTCCTTGGTTGGAATAAACATTACTTAGCAACAACTAAAAACATCAGTGTTATCAGCGTTGTTCCCAGGCTGAAAGTTAAAAAACACAGCACTGCACCAGCTACTAAGAAGGAGAAAAATGACTGCTATAGCTGAACCCAGGACACTCTTCAAAAAGATTTTATTGCTCTGTCATCGTCATCCTCATCCTCATGGAGGTGCCTTTTCCCTGTCTGTCCCATCTACCTGGGCTGTGCTGCACCCTGACTCAGGGAACAAGATGCTGCTGTGCAAAAAAAGCTGAATTAAGAAGTAATTTGTAATTTATGTAGCATAAATTCCTTCGTACAGCAAGTCATACTTATTTCACACAAACTCACCAGTTGGACCAATACATGCTCTTAGTAAGGCTATTGTGCCTCATTGTGGACGGCAATACCACAATGACAAAGGAAATACATTTAGGAAGTGTTCTTCAGAGGATCACATGGCTATGTATAGTGACATGTGTAGGAAGACAGACAAATACTTTTTTAAAGAGTAGTACATTCCCATGTTTTTACTGGGGATAAAAATGCAAATATACCATTTTTGGCCAACAGGTGAGAGATCAATGGAGCACAATCTTAGAGCTGTATTTCAAATGTGTTTTCATAGATAATGTATATATGTTGAAATGGAACACTCTACACTTTTTTAAATGGTGTTACTTACATTTTATCTATCTTTCTAGAAGAAAGTAATGCATAAAGATATTTTAAAAGTTAAGAAAATTCTGAATTTCAGCAATAAGCATGTTTTTAAATGGCTAGTCTTTTCCTACCAAGGATATTCCCATTTGAATGGGACCTTACAGCTTTGCTGAAGAATCTTGTGTTTTTATAAACAGTGATTTAGTGTACTGGCATGTTGTTTGGATGAGTGTAGAAGAATTTCTTTTAATTTCTGATCTTATTTTGCTCTTGGATTAATTCCTTTCAGATAATGTGTTTGATGCACTGTTGTAGAACCGGAAAAAAATATTGGGGGAGAAAGGCAGTGCTGAATCAGCTTCTGCTTCTACAGGCATAAAAGTCAAGAGCTTTTGACCCCTCAGCCAAAGGTAAGTATAAAATTAACCTGGTAACTACTGAAATCTGTCAACTGATTTTGGTGGATGTGGAGCATCCTGCCATGAGGTCTCCAGAGTTCTCAAGACCTAGCAAAATAAGAAGATAAAGGAATGGTTATCTGAAGAAGAAAGTCATCAAACAACAAAAAAAAAGAGTGTGATTTGATTAATCCAGGAAACAAGGGCAAATATAGACAAACTTTGGCTTTGAAGGTTGTGACTGACCTTAACAGAACTGAGCTAGAGTAAACCATGCACACAATAAACAGATGAGTTAAAAAGCACTAACAGTGTGGAAATTCCACAGTATCGGGCGTAGCAATTGTTTAGATGCGCTCACTGACATCCACCACTATGCATATTTGTTTTGTACTGACTCCTGTTGTGTTGCTTCGTGCATACATTGTATGGGGCCAGGAGAGAACAGAGTAGACAAACCACTCCTGATGTCTGTTGTCCTTCTCCTGGCAACTTCTTGGAATTACTGAGAGATGCAATGGTTCTTCATCTTGCATTCCACTCCCCCACTACCTTGTGTATATTTGTACTGTGCTTTCCCCAGCGACAAAATGCTGAATAGCTGCAAACACACATTTTCTTGTATTTTCTGACTGTAGATATTTGGCTTCCAACAGTACATGGTAATTTTAGCCAAGAAGGAAAATAATATCCTTTAGATGTGATGTTCCACTAGTAAAGAGTTTTTGTTTTTTTTTTTAATCCGGCTGCAAATTGTTTTGGACTGCGAATTATGCAGATTGCACAATAAAGGCATATAACACTCATGTCACATGTCCCTAGAAAATAGATCTGTTTTATAGGGATATAACTCAGTTTGGATGTGGTCCTTGGTATTCTTCACTGGTCTTTACCAATTCATTAGTATTTAAATTTATGTTAATTTCATCAAGGTGTGAAAAGATCTTTTTTTGCATATACATGAACTAACGATATTACTATTCAACCAGCTATTTTTCTTTTTTTACCCAGGAGAAGCTTGTTGTATGTTAACAGAAAGAGAAAAGGGGACTATAAAAGGGGATTAGAGAAGCCCGTTTTGAAAAACTCAGGAAATGTAGCCACTGAATCTATTTTTAAAGGAGCTATCCAATATTCGGAGCTATCCAATATTCTCTTTCCTGGTCTGAGTGAAATTTTTGAATGGCATCTCCATAGCATATTATACTTCCAGAACATATACACATGACAGAAAACTATCAGTTAGCACAGGTGTATTACACTATAAGGTTCCATCCTGGGACATTCCAGTGGTATACTATAACTATGAAGATTCTACAGAAAGGCTACTGTGCTGGTAGAATGTATAAATATCTAGTACATTTCACAGTTGAATAAATACTGGATCTCAAATTTTTAAAGGTCCACTTTTTTTTCAGAAGTGACAATGCAAGTTAAAATTTTTGGAGAAAACAGTTCATACCTTTAATCAGGAAACAACTATAATTTTCTGTTAAAACAACAGTCAATTCAAAAAATCTTAGGAAATAAAATTAAGAGGCCAGATTTAAATTTTGTAAATCCTTTTGAATGTTGTCTTTTATCTAATTCTATTTCTGTAATAAGGTACTATTTCTGTTGTACCAAAATAATTAATCGCCTTTATATATGGAATTAGTATTTATGAACTATATCCTTTTATTGAGTGAACTAAAATGAAAGGTATATTCAGTGCATTTCCAAAGACCTTTTACGTGGCTCAACAAAGCAAATAATACAGGCCTTGTCTTACACGTCTGTGATGATACAGTTTAATAGTGTTATAAGGCTATGGTGGTGTGTAGTTGTCATGATGGTAGATTGTGCTGGTCTGTATAGATTTACTGTCATTCTTTAGGCTTTTCATACATGACAGAGGTTGTCTGAAGCACAGCAGGAACATGAAGCTTGTAGGGGTTAAGTGTTACTTGCCTCCTGGCTTGCTACATAGTCCTCTCTGCACACATACAGAGATGAGGTGCAGGGTACATCCATCACTGGGCCGATGACATGATGGATTACTCATGTCATTGTCAGTACAGTCAAAATCACTCTGCTGCCGATAAGGTGGTCCCTTTTCTTTACTTTGGTTGAGTGAAGCTATTTTCACCTCTGGTTTTAAAACTGTAGCTCACACAAACATCCCTTAAATCAAAGATCGAAAAAGCTATTTTTAATTTTACATAGTAGCTTTGAGCCATAGGAGACACATTCCTTTGAAAATTACTTTCAAAATGGACAGATGCATATGAAATATTTTTCATTGCTTGATTTCTTCTGATCCTGAAAATAATATACTTGAAGAGGAATACTGAAGGTTTTCCTGAACTCATTTTTCCTCACAATTTATTGAAGAGACAGGCTCTGGCTTGAATTGCTAGCACTGCTCATGATTCTTTTTCTCTGTAGAGTACATGAGAAAAGAGGCAGATATCTTGTAGAAACAGTGGAAGAGAATAAAGCACTGGAAAATGGCAGGGCTTTGGAACTGTTTGGAGGGGATCTTTGTGAGAGCTGGGCATCGCCAATAAAAAATTCAACAGGGGCCCTAATATGGCTTGGCTCTGAGCTAGTCACAAACTTCTAATGGTAGTGCTTGATGTGCAGCCTTTCCCCCATGCCAGCTGGTTCTGAGAAACTTAAAGGGGATGAGCTGGGGAAGAGAGAGTAAATATAGCTTGGACAGGGGTACTGAAATCTCGGCTGAAGAAGAGGAGTGCTGAGCACAGCATCTATTTTCCTGGAAAACTGCTGTCACTGAAAATTCAGCAACAGTTATTGCCGCAGAATTCCCTGGCATAGTTTTGCTCCATAATGCTTTTCCCACCATATCCCCATGAGCCTAAGGGTGAGATTAAGACTAAAATTTTGTAAGAGATAGAGATGATCCACAAACAGGCAGACATATTCAGCAGACGAGTGTGAAAGAACCTGGCTGGGCCTCTGATAATGCACGATCAGTGCTTCTGTCCCATAATGGATATTATAAGGCTTTCATGGCTCACAGGGGTGCTGCTCCAAGCACAATGGCATGGTCACAACTCAATATAATTGTTTGTTGTATTTGAATCCTGAAGTCAAAACTTTCACTGGAGAAACTGTGCGAAGAGAAGGAAATATAGTCACTGTCTGGTTTACTGGCTATAGAAGAGAGTTGGGTAAAGCACATGTAACTGAAATAATATTTTTTTTATTATTCAAGTCTTTTTGTTGCCTGTGCTCTTAACCTGAAATATATAGCATGATTTACATCCCACTGTATATTCCATTTTATTTAAACTTTTGTTCCAGTATGTGTGCACCTACATGCATGTAGCATGTTGTCTGTAAATATATTATCTATGTCTGTATATATATTATCTTTGTGAATAATTATAGGCAATACAATAATTTATTGAATTATTTCTGTCTTAAAACTAGAAATTCTTGGAAACAAATCCACATGATCACATTCACCTACAAAAAGGAAAACCTTTCTACAGAAGCTACATGACAGCTGACTGACTTGAAGAAAACCAAAACAACCGAAAGATTGTATATGCATATCAAGAGCATAAAAGATACATATTCTCCCATACTTACACACCCACAAATGCTGATACATCTAAATAGCTTTGTTTTGAAGTTTTAATCAGATTTAAATGGAAAGTTATTGAAGAAAACTGTGTGGTCTGAATTTTAATCCCTGAACCTACCAACTTCTTTTTTATTGCATGTGGTGTGGCCTTGAATTGCAGAATGTTTTAAACATACATAATGAGCTCAATGTCAAACTGTTGAGCCTTTTGTCTTTAACAATAAGCTCTTAGCTCAACTAAATGAATAGAAATTGCTTTAGTGAATTACAAAAGCCAAGGTTTTACAGTGCATTAATGTTGACACTAATTAATGTAGACATTGTCGTATTTTACAAATATATGGGATTAAAATCAAGCGTTAAAAAATTGTAACATATATCAGTAAACAGACCAAATTTCAACAGTTGTAGATGCTGGATAAAAGTACTTCTTCCATCATGAGTAATATTTTTTATCTGATTTGTTCACATTCACATAGGCTACATTTAGAACATATAAGTACTAGTTGAATGGCAAGAATCGGAAAGAAATAATGTAAACAGTATGTGTAATTTTTCTAACTTGGAAAGAGATTAGATCTCCAATTCATAACAGACACTTTCTCCTATCATATTTCCTAAAGGGTGTTTGTAGTAAGATAACTTTTCTAATGTTTGAAAACACGAGAACTTATTTCCTTCCTCCAAAAGCAGGAGCAGTATTCAGAAATTTACAGTAAATGGCAATTCATCCTTTAGAAATCCCTTCAACCTAGTACTGGAGTTGCTGCCAGAAATCTGAATGCTTTTGCCTAAATCTCTGTAATCCAATAAGCTTTTGTGTTTAGCAGCTTGTTTTGAAACTTGTATAGCACCCTGGCCTGTGTCTCTGTATGTTCGTCTGCAGGCAGGTGAGTGCCCGAGGGCCTGATTATTATTCAAGCCAGGAGGCCTTCACAGCCCCAGCCAGAATGTAATTTGTAATTAACTGTCATTTATTTCTGTCTGCACTGACTTGTTGTTCAAAAGACAATGTATCTGAGCTGGTCACTAGCTTCTCTTTGTTGTGGATATGATGTCTCTCAAATCTAGTAGTATTCATAATGTTTAGAAAACCAAGTACTTGCACCCTGGAAACCAAAGTGGGAAGGGGATTTCACTGATTTTACCTAAATAAATTAGGTATCTACAATTATGAATACTTAGGTATGTAAAATGAAGTATTTGATGCTCTGGGATGAGTTTCTGAGCAGAATAGTTAAGATATTTATAACTTATTTAATTGACATATTTAATTGAACTCTATTAGGCATAGATCCTTCATGATTTGAACTTATTATAGTTGAGATCTGTAAAATGAAAACACATATTTAAGTTGTGGGAATTTGTCTTAACCCATTTTAAACACCGCAACTGTATTTTCTCACTGAAGCCACTAATGTATTCTGTGAATATACCCATATCATGAATTTGTAATTGTCCCCGTGGTAATCTTTTGTTAGCTGAAATAAACAAAAGAATAACATAATATCCACATTTTTTTCTTTAAGAATTGTGCTTCAAATTATTATTTACATTATTTTAATTCACAAACAGTAAAAAAAAATAACTATATCTTTTTCTGTTTAAGCTCTGTTCCATGCACTTGTCAGTGAGAAAGCAGGCAGAAAGTCATTTGCAACAATAAGTATCTGCACACAAAGCTGCTTTAAATATAGGTTAAATTTATCTAATTCCAACCTGCTGCTCAGCCTAAAACCATTATACTCCTATTTTGCTAGGGCAGAACTTTTGGCCTGTTTCATCTCTTTTGTCACTGCTGCTGCTGCTGTTGTTGCTGCTGATGTTTCCTTTTCCCACCTTCACAGGTGCCATTGCTGTACCTCTCCTCGTGCAGTTTGGCTGAGGGATTCCCGGCAGCGGTACCAGGAGACCACCGCAGCTGATCCAAAGCCCCTGCCTGTGTGCACCTATGCATAAAAGAGCACCTCCCTCTGGTTCAGCACCACTCTCAGCCTGCTATGCATTTCCCAGCACAATCTTGTCAGATTGCATATTCCAGGCAGCATATACTGGTCAAGGCGACACATAAAAAGGCTCAATGGCATTCTTTTGTCGTACTTAAAAGGGGGTTGGGGGGTGGAGAGAAAAGAAGAAGAAGAAAGAGCAATGTCTATAGGAACAGCTTTTCCCCCACAGTGATTTACATAAAGTTGGATTAAGCAGCGCTTCAAACCCCAAATGGCTGATTACTTACACTGTGCCTTATTAATTATTTCCTTCTTTATTTGAAACAATTACAGGGAAAAACCAAACACCATGTCACTATCTCTTTAAGATCAGGAGCATAAGACCCCAAAGAAAGACTGCTTTTTGTAGGGTGTTTTCTGTTCTTGCCAGCCACGTTGGAGCTAGCAATTCCCATGTGTTATCAAAAGACAAGAAGCAGCAGGCTTTAGCGCCTAGCTGAGCGGGATTGCTACATGCCACTCTAAGTGCGATTAAGCTTCCTTTAGTGCACCAGTGACATCACTGAGGGCTCAAAGCTGCAGCTACTCAAGAGTATTAGAATGCATTTCATGCTTGGCTTACTCAAAACTGCAGAGCTAAAATTTACACCTTATTTGATGTTCTTCTCCCTGCTGTTAATTGGTAAAGGGATCTCTGACCCTTTTGATCTCTGCTACAATCCTCTAAATGCCCAGGTCTGCTAAACTGTTCAGCAGGAGATGCTCAGCAGTTGCCCAGTAATGTGAAGTCTTTTTTTGGCTTTCTTGCCTTTGGTTTACATCCAAGTTGCACAGAAATAAGAGATGACAGTTGTTATAGATACGCTGGTTTAATTACTTGTCAGCTTATAGCTGATATCTCAGCTAGCCAACGTGGAAGCTTAACTTTCTTCTAGTAGCTTAAAGCATGACCAACTGCTAGTGCTTTTGTATTTAGCCATAAAACTCTGGATACATTTAAGATAAAAAATAAAATACAGGAACAGCCTTTTTGATTTTCTTGCCAAAGTGATCAGCTTTTGGTGCACTTGGTTTCATGTGGATCATAAGTAATGTTAAATTATTTGGTCATATTGACATCTAAATGGGTATCGGGCTTGTTTTAATTCTGATTTATAATTGCAAGTGGAATATTGAATACACTTTTCCGCTGTTACCTTTGAAAAGAGAGACTTAAAATCTTTATGAGAATAAAAGAGAGGCATATTGTGTTGACTCAACTACAAATATTACTGTAAAAAGTTTTACCAGCTTTCTTTAAAGAGGCATCCCTTTGAAAGGAGCCTGGCACATATAATCTTAATGTATATGTGATTAAAAGCGGTTAGCATGCACACACCTTTGCATATGGCTGAATTAATTGCACAGAATACTGTGAATTTTAATGGAGGTGATGGCATCCATTAAGCACCTTTGAATAATTTGCTTAGTGAAGAACAAATGAGGGATGCTGTAATAATTGTTGCCTATAGGTGAAGGCTGGCTAAAATGTGACCCCACGGTGGAGACACTGTACTCTCCCCCTCCAAACCCTGTCAGAGGTTTTTAGTGTTTATCCCAGGCTTTGTTATACACCAAGATACATAGTTTCCATTGAAGTGAAACAGATTATTGGTTACTATAGTTTCCCTATTGCTCAATTCAGTGCTGTGAAAAGCCAGGCACAATAGGTTTAAAAGTCCAGTTAGGACAAATAAATCCATGTTGTGAAGAATGAGAGAGAAGATACCTGTTCTTCTGTCTTTGATGTATTCTTTATCTTGTAGGATAGAAGGAGAATTAGTGGAGGGTTAATTGTTCGGTGCTTAGAGCTATGTCTTTCCAGTTTACTGCAGAGTGAAATACAGTGCTATAAAGACAAAGTGAATATTGTTTGACTTCTTCCCCTCCCCCTTCCTTTCCAGTTTTCAGAATGTGCAAGATACTGTAGCTGTGTGGTGGAGACAGGAATACAGATTTGTGAGTTTAATCTCTAGCATTATATTTTCCCTGCACCGAGTTGTATTCGCACAGTGTTTGCCTCCTCTCCATGCCAAAATAGTAAATGGCATTTTCTTCTATCCTGAGAAAATTACTCCACCCAGAATTTTGAGGTTAAGCTACAGAAAATTTACATTAAGGAAAGTGAAAATGTCAGCTTTCACCAGGATACATCAAGAACCAACCATCTGAGTACGCTGGAAAAATTAATGTATTCTAGAAGGCCAACACACAAATGTTAAGAGGGACTTGATGATACAGTGCAGATTAAAGCAGTGGCTTTTGTGCCTCTGGAAGCTATGTTTGCATTCAGCCCAGTATGACTAGGAAAAAAGTTAATTTGATTTGATAGCTGAAAAGGTCACACATTTTGTTCAGTGCCTTCATGCTTTTTTTCTTAACTAGATTTCTCCATTTCAGCCAGACCTCACTTCTAAGGATTTCTACTTTGCTATAGTCCTTATTGAATCCTGTCAAGAAACAAGTTGTGGACAGCATTCTACATGCATAATACAATAGCAAAATGAAAAACCGCTGGAGTCAAACTGTGTTCCAGGCTTATTTGGCTTCATTTACCCTATATTTCTCATTCTTCTGTGCAAGTTCATGGGGAATAGGAAAAAGGATAGAGGGGAACAGAGTTAATCAAGCTCAGCCTGCAAAATACAGCACAGGTAAACTACAGAAAAGCTTAAATATTGGCAATCTCTACCAAAAGTGCAACCTTCTTCTCTGAAGGTGTTATTTGACATTGCTGAAGGTTTCATCTTGATTACTTTCCATAAAATCCAAAGTAAGGATGACTGTCTTGGCTCACTAAGCAACAAGGTTTTATCACTAATTACAATCCTTTATTACCAGTAGTTTAATAGGTTTATGATAGGTCATAAAGCAATTCAGCATGGGAGTACATAAAAGGAATAGGTTATACAGCTGTGACATCTTAATATCTATTCATTGTAATCATTTTATGATCTTTAATGGTAGCATTTTTGAATAAGTTTGTATGCTTTTACATGGAATAGATGACCACCAAAAATGGGAGGTGGAGGAAAACCACATAAATATAGAGTAAAATACTTAATGAGGCATTTTGAAAACTTCTAATGTCAAAAACATGTAGACTGTATCACGCATGTAGAGTCTCATTATGGGTAATTATAATAAAATTATAAGTGCTATAATAATTCTAACCTTGAAGGCACAATAAAGGATAGTTATATTTGCCTTCCTAGCCCACACATCTGAGATGTTTTCATCATTAATTATATTTCATGTAAGTATAATTATGTAGTATAAGACTAAAATTCAAAAGCATTTGCTAAATCACTGTTAATAGCAGCCTTATTTTTCAGAGCTTTAATATAACTAATTATATCTAAAGTTATAGGCTGAAATAAGAAATAGAAACAAAATAAAATTTACACTGTATGGGATTTTTTTTTCCCTACTGATTGTTTTGATCTGTAATATAATTAATGAATGAAAAGTAAGTTAGTAGAAAAAACGGGTTATTGTTTGAAACTATAGTAAAAGACAGACCTACTTCCTTCAGTATAAGCTATTTTGACTTTGGCTTCACTGAAATCACGTTGGTCTAAAACTACGTTTTCTTTGACACAGAACATTATGTTATGTTTCTATAGACATTTTTGGAGACAGTATGCCTACGCAGAGTATTCTGATGGTTTCTCTAGTGCATAAAATGCTTGACTGTGATTAAAAAATTAAGTCATATTATACATTAGAGCAGCAAAACAGTGTTTTGAAATGTTGTAATACTTAATTTACTAAGATTTGGCTGGTCATATTTGTTCACAGGTCTGTACCTTTATCCGTCCACTAATGGTTGGATACATTAGCAGCTTAGTTGGTAATATAATTATTTCACCTAGAAAGTAAATGTAAAGACAATACTCCAAAACGAAGCTGTACACCAATTTTTTTCCTTTCCTTGCCATAGTTTATTATGCATTACTACAGGACTGTATATAGCTACAGGGTATATGTGAGAATTTAACACACTTAATGTAACAAAATGTGCTTGTTTTACATGTGCACATACAAACACATACTTTTTTTTTTTTTTTAAATATATATTCCTACATTAACTATATCACGATTTCAGGCTTTATCAGGATTAGTGATGCTCAGGTTGAAACATTCCTTAAGAATATAGTAAATAATCTTCTAACTATTACTTGCTGTGGGGTGTTTCATCTACATGCAGATCTATTACAAAATAGATATTTAGATGCACATCACAGGTTTATATGCTTTTAATGTTTGAAGCAATAGGACTTCTTTAAAGAGAAGGTTTTTTAAGTAAAGTACCTTATAATGGAAGAAGAATACCTCAGGCCTGACAAACTTCTTCTATCCACAAGGAGGAGAGTGGGATATAGGAAAAAAAAAAAACCCAAACAAAAAAGGAGCAAAATCCAAAGGATGGGTATTTGTCCTGTAGCCATGTAGGTGCTACAATCCTCTATACCTGTGTCTCATTAGCTGAAATTATAACCTAAAAAACAGTGGAAGACAGACTAACAGGGAGAAGATAGTCAGCTTCTTATGTAGAGTTTTGAACCAAAGCACCCTAAATATTTGTCCACTTGTTTGCAAGGACCGATTTATCTTTTCTAGATGGAAACTATATCTGGTTCTTTAAATGGATAAGGAAAAATATATTTTTCTGCCAGAAATCCCTTTTTTTCTGTGTGAATTTGGTCAAGTTGCAATTCATAGAGCTGTTTGTTAGAAAACTGAGGTCCTCTGGGTTTATAATAAAGAGCTACAGTAAAACAGAGGGAAACCTGCCACTGCATAAAATTCTCCCTGTTGTGGTCCTTTCCCCTTTTCCTTCCAGAAACACATTGCTGTAGGAACTAGTCTATTTAGGTGGGATTTGCGAGAGAGGATTTGAGGAGTTGTACTGAGGTATAGAGATACTGTGGTACTATTTGGATTTATGTTGAGGCTTTCTCATGGGATTAGTTAATAGCTTCAGATAACAGAGTGTTTGTAATTTAACTACACAATATTTGGAATGCCATGAACCTATCTTTTCGTATATGATTTACAGACTAAAAACATAATGGTGTCAGTTATGCACCCACGTCCCTGTTATGCTTTTAAATAGAAAGATCTTATTGTGCCTGTCAGTCTCTCTTTGCACAGAATGCAATTATTAAATGGTGGTTATTTTTTTTTCCGATAAAATGAATAATTTCCCCAAGCAAATAGTCAGTAATAAGTGAAATGGCTTTAATTACTTTGATGCCATAATGACAATTCCTTTCCCCTTCCTTTTCTCCTTCCCCTTCCCCTTTCCCTTCCTCTCGCCATTCCCTTTCCTCTCCCCATTCCTCTTCCCCTTCTTCTTCCCCTTCTCCTTCTCCTTCCTCTTCCCCTTCTTTCCTTCTTGTTACCAAGAGTCTTTCTTTGAAGACAAGTTGCAGGCTGTTACTAATAGGGTCTGTTGCAGATAAAATAATTTCCACTCTTTCCTCTCATTTCACATCCTACTTTGGGCAATATTTTGACAAAGGTTTTTTAGAAACAAAGTATCACAATATGGTACTTTCATTTACTTTGTTGGGTCTCCTTTTTATTTTCTTTTGGCTGATTTGCACATAGAATCATAGAATGGTGTGGGTTGGAAGGGACCTTAAATATCATCTAGTTCCAACCCTCCTGCCATGGGCAGGGACACATCACACTAGACCAGGTTGCTGAAAGACCCATCCAACCTGGCCTTGAACACTTCCAGGGATTGGGCATTAAAGAATTTTTTCGTAATATCTAATTGAAATCTATTCTCTTTCAGCTTAAAGACATTCCCCCTTGTCTTGTCCTTACACGTGCTTGTAAAAAGTCCCTCTCCAGATTTCTTGTAGGCCCCCTCCAGATTTCTTGTAGACTCCCTTTAGGTACTGGAAGGATGATGTAAGGTCTGCCCAGACCCTTCTCATCTCCAGGCTGAACAACCCCAACTCCCTCCATAGGAGATCGTTTTCATGGCCCTCCTCTGGACTTGCTCCAACAGGTCCACATCCTTCTTATGTTGGGGTCCCCAGAGCTGAACACAGTACTGCAGGTGGGGTCTCACAAGAGCAGAGTAGAGGGGGAGAATCACCTTCCTCGAACTGCTGGTCACGTTCCTTTTGATGCAGCCCAGGATACGGTTGGCTTTCTGGGCTCCACATGCACACCACCAGGTCACATTTTGCTTCTCACGGAACAACACCTCCCAAGTCCTCCTTCTCAGAGTTGCTCTCAATCCATTCTCCACCCAGCCTGTAACTGTGCTATCGTATACTAAAAGGGTAAAGCCACAGGAGGATTCAGGTGTGACAAATGTTAAGTGTTGCCACAAATTAAATCCAGTAAGTAATGTTAAGCACCTACAAATTAATCAAAGCAGTGCCTAACTTATCAGTGCCTGGCCTTCAGACAACAATTAAAATCCAATGTTCCTAATACCTCTCTAAAGCGCATAGGCTGAAGTAATCCTGAACACCCACATGTGGAGTGAGGAGCCAGCTGAAGCAGCTGATAAGAAACATAATGTGATGCTTGAGCCCGATATCTCAAGCTGTTCCTCTCTAGAAGTTATCTGAGGGAAGACAGCAGAATGGCGCTGTCCTTAGGATATCTGTGTTTTGGAAGCCCCTCTTGTGCATTGCTGAACTCATACAGTCTTCCACTGAGATGGACAAGGATACCTCTTTTCAAAATACCATTGTCAAGATAATACAACTGCTATTAATATATTTATTACATTCATTGCTATTTAAAAGCAAGTGTGCTGAACTTAATTTTGCTTGGAGGGAATGACCTTGTTTTAATGTAACTGAAATGAATTTTAACCTGTGAGGCATAAACTGTCAGAGTTATTTCATGTCACAAACTCTTTCTCTTTTGAGAAGGAAGTTCCTCTTCCTTCACTGCAAGAGGAACTAATGATACATGATTATTCTAGTCCAGCCACTTAATGATTTAATTTAAATTTACTTCAGTGTTTCGCCTCTATTCTACACTTGCTCACAAATCCTCTCATTTTGGAGCTGCTTTCGCTTTCCTCAGACCATTTTTCTACATGCTGTACTAGAAATATTTTTCCTGGTCATCAGTAGGTCTTTTTTGATGTTGTTTTCTTTTTATTTTGTTTTTATTTTTTGTTAATCAAAAAGGTCTAGACTGTCTTGTCCCTTCATACTGTATTACCACCTTCTTAAAGGCTAGGGGCTTAGAAATGTTGCCTAGCTAATGGTATTCAACTGAGTGTTCCTATGAGGTATCCATCTCATGTTTCCTTCAAATCTTGTTCCTTTAACATGCACTAAGTAGAATTTGATCTGAGGTCCATGATTTTCAAAGAAATAATGCACCTTGAAGACAATGCTATCAGTGTAAAATTATAGTACAAGTCAGCATAAAAAATACAGCAGAGGACAACTTATATCTTCCGGTATTAACATCAATACAAAGAAAGCATTCTATTTACCTCAAATTCTTTCTTCATTATGCTATTCACTATCTAGTGCAAATCGACTCATCTGCCACTGTTTTCTTGCCTTTGACCAACTTAAATACTTCCATGTATTCTTTTTTTATTATTTTTTAATTTAATACCTAACTTATTTTTAACATATGTACCTACTCTTTACTAGAGACAGCACCCATCATCTTAGTCATTTAACTAAATTGTCTCATACTGTCAAATTGTCATCTCATGTAATCTCCTCTTAGGTATAGAAAATGTCCACCTGAAACATTATTTTCATGTCTTTGTCATGACTAACAAAACTTCCTCACCTGTAGTTGTTTGAAAATAATTGCTGGAAAATGAAAAACTTTCCCCACTTCATAGATGCAATTCACTTCAAATTTTCACTAGACTTCCTTTAAAGAAACGAGAAATATCAGTAGAACTTGTGCACCAATCAAGTTTGGATTCCAGTTAAGATTCGGACTAGTTTCCCAAGCAGCTGTTGTCTGACTTAACATTCAAAGTTGAAAAGAATTTTATCTTTGGAGGAAAAGTTGCAATCATCAACCTTCTTGAATATGACTCTACACAATGAGTTCTTTGTATCTAATTCAGAATATGATATTGGTCCCCATAGTGCTGTTTTAATTAGTACTATTAAATTTAAAAATCTTTCTTTAATGGATTTTTGAAGCTTACTAGGATCAGGTCTTATATGTATCTCAACTACTTGTATTTGTTTACAGTTGTCCCATGAAACATTTTTTAAAACTCTGCTTTCTTGTTTTGGATTATGAGTAACCACAAAATAATTTCATTTTTAAAAATGTAATGGAACACTGTAGTTTTTACTGTGTATTAGAACATTATGTTTTCTGCTAGCTCTTTAAATAATAATCTTATCTCAAATATAATGTATGCTTTGATTACAGAAATTTCTCTTATATACCTGAAATGTTAATTCCATACAGAACTGAGAAGAAAATTAAAAATGAAAAAAGAAAAAAAAAAAAAACCCACACAAAAAAAGAAAGCACAATGTATATTCATTTGCATCCATTTGAAAGCTCTTGTTTCTGTTCCTAAGGGTGATTCTGTTCTCCCCAGACATATGGTATAGTGCATTTCATAGCTAGAGGTGTTGATCATTCAAATAAAATTTTGAACAATCTTTTGGGCTTAAATTGTTCTATACAAAGGCAGTTGAAGAATTTGTGAAGGTCCCATACTATGTGAATGAAAGTGCTGCCATGTCAGAGAAAGAAGAGGATGAAACTAGTTAAAAGCAGAACTCCCCTGACCTTGGAAAAGCATTCCATCTTCTCTCTGAAATTCTGGATTCAATATTGGACATAAAAAACATATGGGAACTTTTACTTGTTTCCTTGACTTATACACCACTTCCACTGGTGGCATCTTGTTTTCATTGGCCAAATGCCTTGCACCAGCTTGCAATGACCTTTCTTCTTGTCTGCTGACTACCAGACCCAGTCACTAGTGCAGTCATCTCCCTTCCCTCAAGGCACAAGTTAGTGCCCATACACTGCAAGGTTAAATGTCACATGAAAGAGGAACTTCCGCCCACGTACTTCAGTTTAACCCAATCTTCTGTGTACATTGATACACTGGAAAACCATTACTTGGATTCATAAGGAATTTCTCTTGTTAGTAGTCTTAGCAACCTCTATGAGCAAAGGACATTTCGATCTGGCTTATAATTATTTATTATTACTCTCAAATCCTCTGTGTTTCATTTGATATATTACCAGAAATTTAGGAAACCAAGAGAGGAGACTTGAGAGACTGCTTGTTGTCTGTTGGATAGGATCACTGAGGGGAGGGTGGAAAGGTTGGCAACCTTCAGATCACCTCCACTCCACAGAGCTCCAGTCCTGCTAGACATTAAATACCATTACTCTGCCCTTCTTAATGCGATCTCACAGGTTGGACAACATGCTTTATTAGAGATGAGAGACTTTAAATTAGACATCAGATGTAATGAGCACAACTGCACCAGTTCCCAGCCTCATTTGATTCATACCCAAATTAATACCTCTTGGGCAGGATCTGAGCCAAAAGCCTCAGCATGCCATTCAATTGGGTCTCAAGGGTTTCATACATGCTCAGATTATGCATGCCTTTAATCCTATTGCACATTAAACAGCATGAATAGGACAACATCTTGGTCAGCTGAAATCCTAAAACAATATTTAAATCAGACTAACTGGTACTAAGCATCTTGTACTTAGCTGTTCCCCCAAACACAGTGTTTTTCCTGACAAGTCTTTCCATACCCACTGGGTCAGGGATCAAAAAGACTAAAACTTACAAATTATCTCCTGCTGGCTTCCAAACCCAACCACAGAATCTGTGCTCAAAATCCTTTGGAAGAGTAGAAGTAGTCACCAAGGTGCAGCTGCCAATCAAAATTTTCTCACTTTTATTCACCTCATCTGTTTGGATTTGCACACTACGGTCATTCAAACTATATTTGACTCAAAGCTGAAGCAGCATTTTGCCATAGCTGTAGGCTCATGCACAAGTGCTGTGTACTCATTAGTGCCCTCAGAAACCACAGTACAAATAAAATATCAGTTGCATGCTGCAAGAATTACCTATCTATCTTTCCTGCTCATAGGAGGCTATAAAGATTTTGGGGGACAAGTATGATTTTTTTAGAACTATAGAAGTTATTGAGAACATAAAAGTACCTTAAAGGAATTTGATAGTTTAGCTGATCAGAAACAGGGTGGAAGTTATTATCGTGGAACACAATGTGGTGTGCTTGTCCAGACAACAAGAAGTTTGAGGACTGGGGTCTTATTAGCTGATTATTGATGAAATGGAGGAAAACTTGGATATATGCAAGGATGCAATTATTGTGATGTAGTTATGAAAAAGAATGGCAAGTTCCCAGGATATATTAGACCAGGGTATTTTATCACAGACTGGGATTACTAGTAACATCAGGAAGACAATCATAAGACTTCTTTAGGAATATCATATGCAGGACTAGTTGTTGATATTCAGGAAATAGTTCCTTTAGCATTACTAAAAGAGTCTTTAGAGGGAATACAATAACTCTGAAATGCAGTCGAGGGCATATACTCAAGAGGAAGAACAGTTTTTAAGTAAAAGAATTAAATCAACATAAGAGACATTATAATAAATTGGTCATTTATTTTGCTAACCAAATGATCTCTAACATTCTATACAAGAATGAACTTCTAGTTTCCAAATAAGGCAATGAAGCAGGAACTCAAATTTAGATGGTGTTAAGAAGGAAATATTTTAAAACTCACCAAGACAATTCTTGGGAATGAAAGAGATTAGGCTTGTGATATGAATTATTAGGTATTCAATGTGCCAGGGGGCTGAAATGAAACTGAGTGCTGTCTATTTACATTGCGTCTAGATTGCATTAATCTTTTGCCTTGCACTGCTGATGGTCAAAGAAGGAATATTTTCGTATGTTGATAAACAAGTTTGTTTCTTTTCAGGGAGGCCAGTGTTGGAAACTGTCCATAATAACAGAAAAGGCACGGGCAGGATATTCAGATGCTTCTGTTGTTATTCTACTGCAATTAATGTTCAGTGCCATACTATTGTAGTTTTCTCATTGATAGAGGGTAAAATGACCACTTGGTTTGGCTTTAGAAGGAAAGATTTCCCTTGCTTGAAATTTGATGAACTTTTGCGCTGTAGAGCATTTGCTTTCTAGGATCACTTGAGAGTTTTATTTAACTTCTTCCCTGACGATGCAGGGACCTAGCTGTTGGAGATGACCATAACCTCTTCTTGTGTCCTTTCTGAGGCGTACTGTACTTGTGACTTTTACTGAAGATCTTAATTTTCCTTTGGTCTTGGGAAATGTGATAGGTGAAAGAAAGAAGAATAGATGTTATGTGAATAAATCTAAAATAAACATCTATCACATAGTTAGCTCGGACTGTGAACGAATGGACTCAATTACCGAATTGGTGTCTCCCAATCCAAACTTTCTGAATCTCTCAGGTCCCAACCCTATGACTACATGCGTTTAATCTTTCCCCTGTGCCACCAATTCTCCATTAATTTCATAGACTCAACACTTGCTCAAATCCCACATAATTCTCATAAATACACTGAAGTATTTAACATTCCCCACCATCATCCTTTTCTGAAGTGTAGTTGTGCCTTGCAACTCTCAGGAAATTAATCACTTTTCCATCAAAACAGCATTACTCCCAACAAATGCAGCATATTTTCATACACCAAATACAAAACCTCCCGTGTCACTAATCTTCCTTTCAGGCTCATAATTTTTCCCTCACCCTTTATTAGAATCGTCAGCCACCCAAACGAATCCCTTTCTAAAAGTAAGTAAAATATATCCCATTACCATCAGACAGACAGACCTTCTGTGTCTGGTCCAAGTAGTCCTTCTAAATAAATCACTCCAACAGAGTTCTGACTTCATGCTCTTTTTCCATGTAAAATATTTTGCATTTCTTTTAACATATTGCCAGTACTTCTTGGGAATACGTTTTTCTCGTCTCAGCACTGGGAAACAAGTCCCTTTATGATCACATGAGGAAAGTTCATTCAAAATACAGAAATACTGAACATCGAATGACGAATACTGAAATAATACTTGTCTTCAGCTGCATGACGAAAAGCAGTGAACCCAATCTGAAACTCTAAAAAATATTTTTCCAAACTGTATTGCCATTGTTACTGCTAAACAGACAGTGGGAAAAACTCTTGAGTGAGCTCTTATTTACCTGAGCAGATTTACAATGAGAATTTGTGCTCCAGAAATATTTCATATGTGTTTAAAAAAAAGCTGAATGTTTATGACAACTCTTCTTGTAAGCAGTCATTTATTGCAGATGGACTGACAGTCCATCAGTTCAGTTATTAAAGAGAGAATGTTTTTAGTAAACACTGGGAAGAAGATTGGGCTTAAAGCCCACCTATGCCATTCCACGCGTTACCTTGGCAACTCTTAAATTCTCTTTATATCTGTTTCCTCCTGTGAATATTTGCTATAACAATACTTAACTAATTCACAAGGGTGTTATGATGTGAGCAGTAATTAATTCACTCCTTTGTACCATATTTGGATAAAAGATGCTATGTAAGTATTAATACCATTATTTTTAACAGTATTTGTTCATGCTATGTTAAAACCTTTCCAGCAGTAACTTCTGATTTTACATTTTCCTTCAGATTCCTCAAACTGACTTATCTAAACAGTAAGGAAGAAAATACTTATGCAGAATGGCCAAGAATAAGGGTAGCTATTTTTTAAAAACAGATGTTTGAAAAGAAATGTGTAAAATTCAGCAAAGCTAGGGAATAGATAGGGGTTTCTGTCAGGTTAAGATGATAAATGAAAGGGCTCTAGTGGCCCTTCTGTTTGTTTAGACCTCTTGCTCCTGCTACAACTCCGCACAAAACTAGCATTGAAGTGCCTACTGTTAAAACATAACATAACCTGACAATGATCAGCCCAGAGGGCTTTTCCAAGACAAGGCCATATTGTTCTGTGTGGGGAAGTGCTCTAGCTTGAGATGTCCTGAGACATGAAGGAAAGCACCAAGTGCGGAAGACTTTCCAGTACATTAGTAGTATATGAAAGGAGCTGACCACTCATACATTAATATTGCCTTGTCCTAGAGACTGACATATGGAAAAGCACTGCATAAGATTCTCTACAGACAGCTTGTTTTCTCCTTGTTTTATATCAACAGGCACAAAGTGTAAAAGATACCAGATTTAACACTACAGGGCTCAAACACATTTTGTGTATGGTTAAGATACTTAGCTTTTATATTGTACATATGACTGAACAGTTACAGATCCCATTATTTTTTTACTGTGCACTATTTGTAAAGCCACTTCAGAATGTTTACCTTGGGAACAGCTCTAACATTAAGCGTATTATATACCAAAAAGGCCATTTGTAGTTAAGCAGTTTTCTGCTAATGGCTCTAAAGTACTCTGGTTTTGACTCCAGAGGATTTTTAAATGTCATGAAAGAGCTGGGCTTTATGATATATGTAAGATCTTTATTCACATCTTAATCTTCAAATAAAGTAAACCTGTTTGATATCGAGTTAAAAACAAAATAAGAATGCAAGAAAATTACCATGAAAATGAATGTAAAACGCATAATAAGAACCTATATTTTCAAAATCTGTGCATCGAAATTTAAACAATGTTTCTCTGATTTTTTCAAATTTCTTTTTCCTTTTTTTTTCTTTCTTTCCTGTTGTTTGTTTCTATGTAGAATATTGACATATCAAGATGTTTCTACTTATGCAGTGTAAAGAAGCAATAAGCATTGAATTACTTGATACTGCTGTGGAAATGCATCATATACGAATCTCTCCAGTTTATACAGGTGGTTTTCATGTATGCCTGAATTTCACGAAAGTTCACGCATCCCAGGAAAGATTATGTTGCAGCCAGCAGTTTTTTTCACATCTTGATCATTAGGCTGATTCATTGATTCATAGAATCATAGAATCATAGAATCATAAGAGTTGGAAAGGACCTTAAGATCATCTAGTTCCAACCCCCCTGCCATGGGCAGGGACACCTTGCCCTAAACCACGTGGTTCAAGGCTCTGTCCAACCTGGCCTTGAACACCACCAGGCATGGAGCATCCACAACCTCCCTGGGCAACCCATTCCAGTGCTTCACCACCCTCACTGTAAAGAACTTCTTCCTTATATCTAGTCTAAACTTCCCCTGTTGAAGTTTGAAGCCATTACCCCTTGTCCTACCACTACAGTCCCTAAAAGAGAGCCTCCCCAGCATCCTTGTAGACCCCCTTCAGATACTGGAAGGCTGCTATGAGGTCACCACACAGCCTTCTCTTCTCCAGGCTGAACAGCCCCAACTCTCTCAGCCTGTCTTCATATGGGAAGTGCTCCAGCCCTCTTGTTCTCGTGGCCCTCCTCTGGACTCGCTCCAACTGCTCCATGTCCTTTTTATGATGAGGATCACAGAACTGTACACAGTACTCCAAGTGAGGTCTCACGAGAGCAGAGTAGAGGGGCAGGATCACCTCCTTTGACCTGCTGGTCACGCTTCTTTTGATGCAGCCCAGGATACGGTTGGCTTTCTGGGCTGCAAGCGCACACTGCCGACTCATGTTAAGCTTCTCGTCAACCAACACCCCCAAGTCCTTCTCTGCAGGGCTGCTCTGAATCTCTTCTCTGCCCAGCCTGTAGCAGTGCCTGGGATTGCCCCTACCCAGGTGTAGAACCTTACACTTGGCTTGGTTAAACTTCATAAGGTTGGCATCGGCCCACCTCACAAGCATGTCAAGGTCCCTCTGGATGGCATCCCTTCCCTCCAGCGTATCAACCGAACCACACAGCTTGGTGTCGTCGGCAAACTTGCTGAGGGCGCACTCAATCCCACTGTCCATGTCGCTGACAAAGATGTTGAACAGGACCGGTCCCAACACCGATCCCTGAGGGACACCACTCGTTACGGGTTTCCAACTGGACATCGAGCCATTTACCACAACTCTTTGCATGCGGCCATCGAGCCAGTTTTTTATCCACCGAGTGGTCCATCTATCAAATTGATGTCTCTCCAATTTAGAGACAAGGATGTCATGCGGGACAGTGTCGAACGCTTTGCACAAGTCCAGGTAGATGACGTCAACTGCTCTGCCCCTGTCCATCAGTTCCGTGGCTCCATCATAGAAGGCCACCAAATTGGTCAGGCAGGATTTCCCCTTAGTGAAGCCATGGTGGCTGTCACCAACCACCTCGTTGTTTTTCATGTGCCTTAGCATGTTTTCCAGGAGAAACTGTTCCAAGATTTTGCCAGGCACAGAGGTGAGACTGACTGGTCTGTAGTTCCCCGGGTCTTCCACCTTCCCCTTCTTGAAAATGGGGGTTATATTACCCTTCTTCGAGTCATCGGGAACTTCACCTGACTGCCAGGATTTTTCAAATATGATGGACAGTGGCTTAGCAACTTCATTCGCCAGCTCCTTCAGGACCCACGGATGGATTTCATCAGGTCCCATGGACTTGTGCACGTTCAGGTTCTTAAGATGGTCTCGAACCTGATCCTCTCCTACAGTGGGCCTAAGGTCTTCATTCTCACAGTCCCTGCATTTGCTTTCCAAGACTTGGGTTGTGTGGTCAGAGCATTTGCTGGTGAAGACTGAGGCAAAGAAGTCATTAGGAACCTCAGCCTTCTCCAAATCCATGGTAGCCAGTTCTCCTGATAGCTTTTGGAGAGGGCCTACATTGTCCCTAGTCTGTCTTTTATTTGCTACGTATCTATAGAATCCTTTCCTGTTATCTTTTACATCCCTTGCCAAACTTAATTCTAGCTGGGCCTTAGCTTTCCTAACCTGGTCCCTAGCTTCTCAGGCAATGCTCCTATATTCTTCCCAGGCCGCCTGTCCTCGCTTCCACCTTCTGTAGGCTTCTTTTTTCCCTCTAAGTTTCCTCAGCAGCTCCTTGTCCATCCATGGAGGTCTCCTGGCCCTCCTGCTGCACTTTCTTCTAGTAGGGATGCAACACTCTTGAGCACGTAGCAGGTGATCCTTGAATACCGACCAGCAGTCTTGGGCCCCCCTGCCCTCTAGGACTGTATCCCATGAAACCTTACTAAGGAGGTTCCTGAAGAGGCCAAAGTCTGCTTTCTTGAAGTCCAGGGCAGTGAGCTTGCTGCACGCTCTTCTCACCGTCCTGAGGATCTCAAACTCAACCATCTCGTGATCACTAGAGCCAAGGCTGCCCTGGAGCGTTACATTTCCAACCAGTCCCTCCCTGTTGGTGAGCACAAGGTCCAGCATGGCACCTCTACTCGTCGGCTCCTCTACTGCTTGAAAGAGGAAGTTGTCTTCCACACAATCGAGGAACCTCCTGGAATGCTTGTGCTGGGCCGTACCATCCCTCCAACAGATGTCAGGATGGTTGAAGTCCCCCATGAGGACCAGGGCCTGCGAGCGTGGGGCTGCTCCTATCTGTCTGTAGAGCGCTTCATCCACAGAGTCCTCTTGATCAGGCGGCCTGTAACAGATCCCCACCGTAATGTCCCCCATTGCTGTTTTCCCTTTGATCCTGACCCACAAACACTCTGTTACCTCATCACCCATCCCCAGACAGAGTTCCATACTCTCTAGCCTATCACTGACATAGATAGCAACACCCCCTCCCCGTCTGCCTGGCCTGTCTTTTCTAAACAGCCTGTAACCTTCCATTCCGACATTCCAGTCATAGGAGCCATCCCACCATGTTCCTGTGATACCAATGACATCATATTCCCGTAGCCTTGCACACATCTCTAATTCCTCTTGTTTGTTCCCCATACTACGGGCGTTTGTATAGAGGCACCTTAGGCGAGCTCCAAATGGAGCCGACTCAATGGCTGGGGCAGCTGGAACATCTCTACATCGCTCCAAGCACTTATTACAGGTGCTGGCAACTGACCAGGAGTGTTGGGATGGATCAATGCTCCCCTCCCCCAACACATCTAGTTTAAAGCTTTCTTGACCAGCCTGGCAAGCCTCCTACCAAAACAGCTCTTCCCCTTCTTTGTCAGACCAGCTCCACCAGCCTCCAGTAGATCTGGCCTCCCAAATGGAGCCCCATGTTCTAAATAGCCAAACCCCTGACTATGGCACCAGCATTCTAACCATTTATTAACCTGCCAGACACGCCTAGCTTTTTTAAGGTCCTCCCCTTTGTCCTGGAGAATCGATGAAAAAACTATATGAGCTCCAGAGCCCCTAACCACCTCTCCCAGGGCTCTGTAGTCCTTCTTAATGTTTTCCAGGCTACTGCTATCTATATCTCTAGCACCCACATGGACTACTAGGAGGGCGTAATAGTCAGCAGGACCTACTACAGCAGGCAGCCTCTCAGCAACATCCCTGATCCGAGCCCCTGGCAGGCAACACACCTCCCTCGAGACTGGATCAGGCCGGCAGATGAGCGCCTCTGTGCCTTTCAAAGCAGAGTCCCCTACTACTATGACCCTCTGCTTTTTCCTGGAGGCACCAGTAGTGATCTTCTTTACTGGTGCATCAGCAGGATGCTCATTAGATGTGGTGGGTGCTTTCTCATTAGCCCCCTGCAGAACCGCGAAGCAGTTCTGGGTGGGGACATCAGATTTAGGAGGAAGCCCCTTGTCGTTAATTGTCCTCTTCCTCCTTTTTTTGTTTGTTTTTCTCATGACTAATTCCCAGCTTCCTGGGTTGCTGCCCTCCTTCTTTCCTATATGAGCAGTGCTGGACGTTTGCAGCCCCTGTGCAGTTTGGGCCTGGAGCAAGCAGCCCAGCTTCCTCTCAGCTTCCCTGGCATCTTTTAGCTCTCCAACAGCCTCCCGCAGCTCAGCCACCTGCTGCAGGAGGACCTCCACCAGGGCGCACCGAGTGCAGCCCTGTCCATTGCGCACCCTCGCCTCAAGAGACCAATCGAGGCACTTTCTACACTCCGAGGTCTGCGCCGCAGCCTCCCCTCTCATCGGCTCTGTCTGGGTGCCTACGCTGGCCACCGCCGGGGCAGAGCTCCCAGGGCGGGCCCTGCTCCTGAGGCGAATGCTCACCATCCCGCTCGCCCTGCCTGCGCGAACTGCCGCGCGAACTGCCGCGCCACACCCTGACTGACATGCCACGCCCTGGTCGCCGCGCTCCTGGTCGCTCGCGCTCCCTGAGATGGGTTTTTACCCACTGAGGGCTGCTGCCCTCACTCCTGGCGCCGCCCCCTGTGAGTCAGCTGCTCGCGTCAGCTGAGCTGCCGGCTCCTGGGCAAGTCCTGTCGAGGGCTTGAGGCTCCCTCGGTCGCGCTTACCGCTCCGAACTGAGGCTCCGGGACGCTGTGCTTCCCCCCGCTCCGGTGTTAAAGGCGTCCTCTCTGGAGATACTCACCTCGGCAATTGATCGTTAGTGGTCACTGCAGCTTTTTCTCATGCCAGCTCTACTAGCATGAAAGAGCTGGAAAGGGTCCACAGAGGCAATGCCTGGCAGATAGCTAACGTAGATCTAGTACTTCCCCACCCAAAATAAGAGCCTCTTCTGCCTATGAAATGAACGAACCTACGTACCAAGCTGCCTCTCACTTGTTATAGCTCAGGGTATTGTTATGATTGAAGTACAAATGAAGCTATGGGTGAGGAACAAAAACTGAGTTGCGATGAGAGTTAGGTACTCCTGTCCCCCCAGCACAAGGCAGAAACAAATACATCTTAAAACTGAATGACCCTCACACTCCTCAGGCCTTATAGCACAGAAGAGTTGTCTAATATACACATTGCAAAATAATGTGGGGAAAAAAGAAAAGATTGTCTTCAGAAGAATGCTGGAGGACTTTTTAGGGCTTTTTTTTTTTTTTTTTTTAATATTGAGACTATTGAATTAAAGTTAAAACACCATCAATTTTATTTTAGGGTCAATTTTCAATTGATTCACAGTAATGCCAAGAAAAGTGTTACCATTGGCTAATACGACATTGGTGGAAACATTTTTCCAGATCTATACACAGTGGTTGAATGTGGTCAGTTCTCAAGAAATATTTTGGTATTATTTTGTATTTCTCTGGGAAATCAAACTAGAAGAAAAAAAATACTATTTATCTGTAGAGCTATGAAGACATCTTCTCTTATGTTGACAGTCCTCAAAAAGAATTTAAATTTTAAAGGAATCCTCACAAACAACATAATTTTCTCACATATAATGAATATTCCTTCTGTTATTCACTAGATCAATCCATGCAGTCAGACATACAGTGAAAGGATCCAAGGTGCAGAGAAATTAACAAAAGAAAGAAATCAGCAAATCAACCTTTATGCAATTAATAGACTGTGGCACGTTCCCTCCAGTTTCAAGCTCTGCATGAGCATATGTTTCCTCTTTTTTTGTTTTCTAGAAAGCACTCAAGGGGCCTCTCTGGAAGTAGCAGGAGATGACATGCAAGTTGAGCTTGCCAACAGTTCGTGGGCAGGTGCTTCACTCAGTTTGTGGACACTATACTACATGAGTAATTCCTTCTGTTTACAGCTATCCTACAACAGCACAAACTGAAGGAAAGTGTGCCACTGCTGGTTTTCCCCAATGTCTTAGAAATGATTAAATCTTCCCATTGAAGCAGATAATGAGGAACTCTGTGGGAAAAGAGGGGGTTTTTTTTCTTTTTTTTTCTGCGTTTACGTGCAGATTGTTTGAAATGCCAAGAATATGATTATTAATGTGCATGTAAATATTCTTGATTCACATGACATATTTCAAGCATCAGCCCTAAGTCAGACGTTGATATCATGACCAGGTATCAGCAGGTGGTGACTAAGTGATTATCTGTTAATTATAGTTCCAAATGTCATTTTATTAATTGTAGCTTAATACAAGTTAGAAGGTGTTTAGGAAACATGTTTCAGTGCTGGAAATTATAATTTAGGCGTGGTATCAAATTTCTAGTACTCCGGTTACATTTTTTTAAGGGTTGACATAACAGAGAGATTACGGTGTGCAAGCCTCACCTAGGGGTCCCCCACCTCTTTGTCGTAGAGTTTCACTTGCTGTCTAGAAAGTCTGGGCAGTTTCTTTTTCTTCTGCTTTACAAAGGCTACAATAAGAGTGCATAGAAAAAAAAAAAGTCTTACTAGGTCAAAGACCAGGCCACTGGCCCTTTGGAAATGCTGCATACAAACCTAGGATGATTGCCTAAGCTGTCACCATTAATGCTCAGGCAATTCTTTACTCTCTCTGATTTCAATGGAATGTCAAGTTTCAACAGGCAATGGGGAGGTTTGGCCAAAAGTGTTTTCTTGATAATTACATTTTATATAAGAAGTTATATAAATAAATATGTATTGTAATGTGGCTAAAAACATAGGTTATTGCTTGTAGGGATCTTAAACCATCGGATGTTGAGTTCCTGCACCAGTGGATGTTTAATGATGTCGAGCATAGTGGAACAGAGGCAATAGGAGGATATGACAAACACACAGATTCTGTGGAATATGCTATTTGGTGTTGATGAGGCACTTCACAGAAGCATAGGAAATGTGAACTGTGGGCTGCTGAAGCAAACTAGGAATTGGAGCTCTGGCCTCCCACATAGTGAGTCTGTATTTTAACAACCAGGGCATAGGAATGCTTCCTTCTGGGGTCCCTTGTGAGACAAAGCTCATCAGACCCAGGCACAGAAGCACAGGAAGAGATGACTGAGTATTCCAGATGGTCGTAATATTCTGAATCGGATGAAAAGGGTGGTTTGAACCTCAGGCATGCTGGGCCCTATTTTGCTTCATTTAAAAATAGTTTACCTTAAAGGTTCTAGGATTTGGTTTCAGGACACTAGGATTTTAACAGCTTCCTTTTCATGCTCTGCAAGTTCAATGTGAATTCTTGAAGCAGTCTTCTGTTCGAATTGCTTTGCAAAAGTAGATATATTCCTGAAGATAGCTTCTTTCTACATCCTCTTGTTTAGGAACCAATCCTGATAAAGTATTCACCACAAGTGGACTTTTCTGTTTAGGTATGTTCTCTTTCAACATTTTTTTAATTTTAGCTAGATGTGAGTGAGACTGAAAAGGCAATGTTCAAATATTTGTCAACAACAGTCGTTCCTCTAAGTTTACTAGAGAATATTCCATCAGCTTTAGTTACAAAATTCGAATTTTATCTGACCCTAACTTGTCCTTGCAGACCCATTACAACTGAAGGAGTAATCTAGAGGAGATTTGAGTACATCATGACCATCATTTAAAAGCAAATAAACATACACTTCAGGAAGTTATGATAGACTGTAGACACAGAGCTATGCTGAAAGGAATACAACTGAATCTTTAAGGCTGAGGACAGAACTAGAGAGAAGAGCAGTTACGTAGAGATGCCAGAAAAACTAGTTTGGCCCACATTTATAACTGGTGGAAAAAATCTCATGCAGTTGTCAGAAAGTGTTGCATTTTTGTAAAATAAATTATTTTGAGACCAGAATAACTCAGACACAAGAAACATTACACTTTGCTGGTTTGATGTGTTGTGGAGGAGCCACATGTAGTAAAGTCAGAATCTGAAAATGTATGAAATTGTGGTTTCTTATGATACATTCAAATATGAGAAGGTAGGAATTTTATGCTGAAGGATTTAAACTTCTAATAACCAGGATTTTTATCAGGAATTAGGAAAGAAGCAGGATTATAAAATAGGAGTTGTGGTATTAAACCTCTCACTTGAAAGTTCAGGCCATAACAGGAATAAAATACTTACAACGGGACACTACTCTCCCATGACTTGTATTGTCCAGTAACGGACTAGTGTTCGGAAATCATGTGACTACTAAATTATCACAATGACAATGTTGTATCAACATAAGTTGCCCTAAGAAAAGGAAAAAAGGAGTTTTACCATCCACTTCTAACCCCTCTATTTTCTTCATCTTCATGGAACATATTTAACAACAGTACAGAGAATCAGATTGTTGAGCAAAGCTATTCAGTGGTCAAATGTATGTTGTCAGAGAGTTCATGAAAAAGTCATTAGCTCTCCTCCCGTTCTCTTTCACTGTCACGCAGAATCATGTCATAAATATAGCCACTTGTCTAGCAGGATATCAATCTATCCAGGTATCACCCACTTCCTGTCTCTGGCCATATGTTTCTGTTATTTATGGCAAGAAAATAGCATTTACACAACCGCTGCTAGTTGTTTACAGAAGTTTAACTCCTCTGATATAGTCCCACTTGTGTTGCATGCTTTTAGCCCATAGATAATACATGAGATTGTACATTTTAAAATATGCTACCACATGCATGATAGAATAAACACAGACCTGAACTGACAGCACCATCTGCCAAACACAGTTGATGTCAGGGGAATGGTCTCCGCACAATATTGTGCTGCTCCCCCATGAGATAAGGTTATTTTTTCTCATGGTATAACTACTAAATTTGACTTGTTCATTTAGTACTCAAAGTGTTAAGAATCTCAGATACAGAAGGGGCTTGGGCCTCCTAAGAAGCACTGCAGAGGAATAGTGGAAATTGAATAATTCTCACATACGTTTTTCTTGTTCTTACCACTAGTCACATTCTTGTTTACATACTTACACTAGAAATAAACCTGTGAGCAAGGTATATATGACACCTAGATACTCAGTGCTCTGAAGTCATGTAAAATTCATAATATTAATCTTTAAATGGCCCATCTGAAAATTATGTACAGCGATCTGCCTTCAGATGCAGTCTAGCTGTTTGCAGTGACATATTGGCAATAGTTGCATTTTTTTCCTTGTTGGAAAACCGCATTATTCACAGTCCCTAATGAAACAAAAAGGTAAAGGTGATACTTAACTTTTTTTTCTCTTTTAATATTTTAAAATTCATAAATATTAGCCTGTTATTTTGGACTCACATATTCATTCTCAAGAGCTGGCTTTATTACCAGATTGTCTCCCAGACATAACTGCTAGGATTAGGAAGGAAAAAAAAGCCTTTTGCATGTCCTATAACAGCAGCAAACTCAAAGCTGCAGGGTCCCTGAGTATATGACAACCATCATTTACAAGGAAATGAAAGAGTCTTCGCCAAATGTCTCAAGGAGCATATTTCTGCCTTCAAAGCACCAAATCCTACAATGTTAATGGACACAAGTGACCAGCATTGTTACCCAGTCAGGCTGGCTAGCAGCTAGAAGGCCATTTCCTAGAGCTTATTGGCAATGGCAGTTGTCCACATCCTATGCTGTGATAATCTTATAACCTTAGGTAGTTAGAATAGTTCATAGTCGGATCTATCATAGGCCTGGATTTCCCTGTGCATCTTCCTTATGCCACCCGTGTGTGGGTCCATGCAGTCAGGATGTGCAAAAGTCCTGGATAAATTGACACTGTCAATCTCCCAGTGAATACTTCCACGCACGTGCAAAACGCCCAATGTGTTCTGGCTGCTTCCAGCTCATTTTGGGTGCACAAGTTATGGGTGCCAGGCCTCTTTGGCACGCTTCAGGGATGCCTGATCAAAAATATGACAGTCTTCCTGGCAGCTGGAAGTTTAGGCTATCCACATAGGGGCTTGGATCTCCATTTCAAATCCTAGGTTTGCCTGTTAGGAGCTACCTTTCTCGCATTGGGAGTGCTGGATTCCCTGTAGTGACAGGATTGTGGGCTTTGTTTCTGAGAAGGTGTCTTATCCTGGATATGAAGAAACACTTGTTAATTAAAATGTTTTCAGAAATGTTCTAAGAGGAAAGTTTTAGTTTGGATGAATCAGCTTTTTCTCAGAATAAAGTTTTGAATTGAAGAATACCTGACCATCCTACTTGCTGGTATCCAGATTTCCATTTTGCACAATGAAACCACGTTGGTTTTGCTATTGTCAAGGCCTTCTCTCCCTGCAGATGGCTGTGGAACAAGGTTTGTGCTGCTCTATATTATTTTTTGTTGTAACATAAATGGATTTGAATGTAATATTTTGTTTAATATTACACATTCCTTACTACTTATTGCAAGTATATTATTACATCAATGCTAAATGACTTTGTAAGGAGATAGCAAACGAAAGGCATAAGCAGTTTTATTGTGATTCATTCTTATCATTTAGCTGTACTATTTGCAAAATAAAAGTTATCTTTGAAACATCCTCCTCTAAGAAAACCCCCAAGAAACCAAGATTTTTGTGTTTTCTAATAGACATAATCTATTTGGAAAGAAAAAAATAAGTTAAAACAGCACGCTCTCACATTAAAAAGTTGCAAACCACATGCATATATTCTATTTATAAATATATTACATTTTTTGAACACTCTGGACATGACTATATGGGGGTCATCCATGGGGATGGATAAGGAGCTGACTGAGGGCTTATGGATCAGGATTAAAATGAGGGCAGGGACACGGGACATAATAGTGGAAGTTTGCTACAGGCCGACTGACCAGGAAGACTGAGTGGATGAGGCTTTCAGGAGCAGCCTCATGCTCACAAGCCCTGGTCCTCATGGAGGACTTCAACCACGCTAATACCTATTCGAAAGACAACACAGCAGGGCATAAGCAATCCAGGGGGTTCCTGGAATGTGTTCATGGTAACTACTTTCTCAAAGTGATAAAGGAACCAATGAGAACAGGTGCTATGCTGGACCTTGTTCTAACCAAAAAGGAAAGGCTGGAGGGGAATGTAAAGTTTAAGGACAACCTTGGCTGCAGTGTAGTGCGGTCAACATGCTAGTCAGAGGGCTGGAGCACTCTCCTCAGAGAAGGCTCTGGAGAGACTTTGTGTCAGCCTTCCAGTACCTAAAGGGGGCCTACAAGAAAACTGCAGAGGTACCTTTTACAAGGATGTGTAGGGATAGGACAAGGGGAAATGGCTTTAAACTGACAGACAGTAGGTATAGATGAGATATAAAGAAAAAAATTTTGACTGTGAGGGTGCTGAGACACTGGAACAGCTTTCCTGGAGAAGCTGTGGCTGCCCCATCCCTGGAAGTGCTCAAGGGCAGGTTGGGTGTGTTTTTGAGCAACCTAGTCTAGTGGAAGTGTCCCTGCCTGTGGAAGGGGCATTGGAGCTAGATGATCTTTAAGGTCCCTTCCAACCCAAACCATTTTATAATTCTGTGATTCTCTATTTAAGAGTTCTATATTTGAAAATTCAATTTTGCCATAATCTGTTACTGCATTATCTTTGGTATCATCTGCATAATTTTTTAATATATATAGAAAGGCTATTGTGGACTAAGCTAAAACACAATATAGATTAAATTGTGACTTGTTACTGTGACAAATTGTGGAATTGTGGAATCATAGAATCAGTCTGATTATATGGAATTATTTGGCATATGAATTTGTAAATTAAGTCGTTTCCTCACATATTAAATAACATCAACAAAGAACTGTTAAAGTAGACATTCACTTTGGAAATATTTATTAAACCATTATGGTTTTGGGTTAACTAATAATACTTTCCTTAATATTTACCTATATTGTTGAAGAATATTTCTGGTTTTGTTGACTTGAATGTATTTATAGTATAAAATATTAATAACAAGCTGGACAAAGTGTATTTTATATCTAATTTTTGATCTTTGTAGATTTTTTCCTTTCTATATAAGTTTTAAAATCTCTAATTTTCATACTAGTTGCGTTCTTTGTTGTACTTCCTATTAACAAATTCAAAATAGCAAGACTTATATTTGTATTATTTGCTGCTTATTTGTGAGATCCATAAATTTATAATTTCCAGATTTTAGTATTTTCTTCCACTTGCAGTGGCAAATAGTTTTCTGTTTTGTTTTGTTTTGTTTTTTTTTTTTCTCTGGTGTCTACAGCATGGCAAGGATTGCACAGGTCTGAAAGCAAAACCAAACTTATTTGGAATTGGCACAGAAAACCAAGAATTGGAAAACAGAGTATGTAAACAGCAAGGTTTCAAATTCTGCCACATCTCCTGACTTGTACTTTTTTGGACAATAGTACTTTTGTACAGGTACATATGAACTAAATTTAGAAACATATATATATATTTGATTTTTTTGCATATGTCTATTTGCAAATCCACTAAATGACATACTGTGACATCAGCGTGCTGACTCTGGAGTCATACTGTTTGGTTTTAAACTTTATAGATTATTATGGTTAAAATAGATCTTTTTATAGGTAGCTTCATCTGAAAATTAGAGGATAGTTTCTGAACAGTCCAAGTGATGTAATTAAGGCAAAGCCAATTGTGTAGTTTGAATTTAATGGGTATTACCATGTTCCAAAAATACATTTAAACATTAAATCATCAAATTGATGTTAAATAGCTGTTATTAAGAAAGCAATCTTCCTCCCGAAATGTCAATTCTGTAGATATAAATCATCAGTTAAAACTAATCAGCATTCTACAATAAGCAAGGAATAAAAGATGTAAATTATTAAACAAACAAAATCCTCTTCACAGTTTTGTTTTGGTTTTCTTTCAGCTGCATTGGTGTTCATGAATTGGGTACCAAACAGGTAAATCAGTAAGACTTCATCTCAATAGAAACCTACTTCTCAGTTAATCACAGATTTAAGTACATTTTAAAAATATAGCTAAAGCCTCAATTTACTACCTACTTGAACTCAGCTGTACACACTACCGAATTCAAAGTGCAGTCTTACTGTTGAAAGGGAAAAAAATCTCTTTACTAGGGGAAAAGATCAGTGCAACAGCTGACACCTCATGAATAAAGATTCTGAGGAATCCAGATTTTGGGGTCTTATATACTATACAATATCTGGTAGGTCTCAGGTTTTTTTCCTTTAGTATTTTCTGTGAAATGTCTTTTTTTTGGGTTGGGGGGAGGGGTGGTTTAAGGGTGTTTGGGGGATAAGGTAACAGATTTGATAGTTCAGGGGTTTTTTTTGAAGAATCGCTTTTGTGAGAGCTGTAGTATTTTCCAGAGCAGAGTTTTCTGGGGTTTTTCTTTTTTACTTTTTTAACATACAGTCACAGAAATTGTAGCATTTTAGAAAAGTGCAGGTTGGAAGCAACCTCTCTTCTAGTTTCCTACTCCAAGTAGGGCCAGTTTCAAATTTGGGTGAGTTTGTTCAGGGTCTTGTCTCTGTCTGAGCCCTGGATGAGAAGGATGGGGGTTCCATATCACCTCTCAGCAGCTTCTTCCAGCAGTAAACTACCATTGCTGTGAACATTTTTTTCCTTTGGGATTTCATATATTGAACAGTTTAACTACTGCCTCTTGTCTTTTTGCTGTGCACCTCAGAGAAGAGTCTGTCTTCCCCAGAAGTTTTGTACTTCTATTTAACGAAGTAGAAGATCTTACTTAGACCTCTCCCTATTAACGTTCTGTTTTCTAGGCTAAACAAATGCAGCACTCTATGTTTCTCCCTGAACATCATGAATTCCAGTCCAAGGCAACCAAATGAAGAGTTTCAAGAAATATGCACGTGCATAGTCTGTCTATGCACACGCACTAGACAGACTTCATCATCCTGCATTTTCTTAACATTGTTTCAGGTTTGGAAAGATAGATACAGAGAGAATAGTGAAGTTGTTGAGGTTATTTTTGCTGTACTATCATGTCAGTTTTCCAAAGCTAAAGAAAGCAGAAGTCACAGTCAAAAGCAAGAAAAGAGAGTGAGAGAGGCAGAGAAAGGGGGGACTTGTCTTGCTTGTTTTGTAAAGCTCAATTCTAAAAAGGGGGCAAAGAAATCAAAGGGGAGAGAAACAAAAAATTCTGTCTGATTTCGGATTTTCCATTTTAAAAAATGTAATCTAAGTTGGATTTAAAATAACATTGAATTCTGATGACCTGGGATTTCTAGGGATATTTTGACTTTGTATAGGTTGCATATATATATAGATATATATATAGATATAGGTGACATAGATATAGATTATTAGATATAGATATACACAAAGATGTTTCTATGGCACATCTTTTCTCAGGAAATGTGCTTCCCATGTTGGCTGGCTTCCCTTTACAGTTAAGACTACCTCATTATACAAGAAGAATGAGGGCAGAAATTAAATTGTTCAAGAAGCAGTCGTAATTACTGTATAGTTATCAGAAAGGTAGGTCACATAGGACAGCTGCTGTTGCTTCGGAATTGTCCACCTCACACCCAGATCCCAACTGAGCTTGGCCATACAGAACTGACAAAGGGGAAAGTGACAATACCATAGCAGAGTTGGTTAGTGAATATAAACTTGTATTTCAGAGGGTGTATAAGTCTTTGATTTTTTGCTTTTGTTGTTGTTGTTGTTGTTGTTAGCTTTTGTGGTGGTAAAACTTCAGTTTTCCCCAGCTATTACAGTGAAACAGCACAGAAACGTAAAGATGTATGTAGAACAATAGCCTTATAATTACCTTATTTACAGCTGTAGCACAAGAAGCAGATGTGTAAATAAACTATTTTAAATGCAACAATTGTCTGTTAAGATGTTGGTTGCTGTGGGAACCCTGCAGAGAGGTCAGAGAGTAGGATCTGATCTTAAGGTGCTCGACCATTTTGTTGGTTGAGTTTACTTAGATAAAACTTTAACTGGCATTTCTGAATCCATTATTCAACTTCATTATCTATCTACATTCTGTGAGGGGACAGAACTGTGCATGTAAGCAGTTCTGAGTAGGCTTGTTATTATTTTAAATTATATATATTTTAATAATGTAATGAAATATCACACCAAGTTGCTGCTGCAGAGAAAATACAGGATCATGAGCTCAGGCCATGTGTTCTCATGTGCTAAGAAATGCTAGGGCATTGGGGATATTGTGCTATGTAGTTTCATTTTATTTACAATATTGATCCTAACCAAGATTTTCAGAAGTAGAAGCCAAATTTGAACTCCCTAACTCTGCTTCAACCTCTAAGTAGGTACAATGATGTCTTGAACCATACATTTGAAGAAAAAACTGTCACGTGCAACTTGTTGGGACATTACTATCCAAACCTAGCAACAGCAATCTTAGCAACCATTTTATTTGTCTTTAAAGCACTTAAAAAGGTGACAGTCACAGCCCTGTGCAATGTCTGTATATGTTCTATAGAGAAAGACCAGACTTCTGGGACTCAGAGCAAGCCAAAAATTCCAGATTCTCATCAAATTCCAAGAGTTTCACTAATAGTTTCTGCCAGACTCAATCTAATGGTTAACTTCAAACCACTATCCCACAGGCCTCTGACCGCTTCCCCTGCAGTTCCAGATCTTCTACACCCTCCTTCCCTTCTCAGCCTTAGGGGGCACCATGCATTTCACAGCAGGACCACACTGAAATGGGTGAGAAAGTAGGGTAGGCAGCCAGGAAAGGCTGAGATTTAGCAGCACTGAATATATAGCCCTGGGCCTTATTTACTTAACTCCATTTATCCTTTTCTGAATACTCAATTATTAATTTCCTTGTGGACTTTCCTTTTATGATTCTGGTCCCTCGATGTCAGGGTGAATAGTTACAGTGAAAGCTGTTAACAGCCTCAGCCTCTTCATGATCATGATGCAACATGACTAGAACAGATAACCTGAGAAATTTTAACACTGGCAAGTTGCAAAGAGATGTTTAGAAGCATGTTTCCTATATAAAGTATATTTTCATGAAAAAAAACATGTTTTTGTGGTAGACTACCAAGTCTGGGAAATTTCTGTTTCAAATATTTCTAGAGTACAGATTATCTGAAAAAAAAATCAGCTTCCTGCAGATTCACAGCACAGAAAAATTTCACCCGATCAGTTACAAGATGGCAATATCCCAAGTAACTAAATCCAAGATTTAAAAAGTAGAAGTGTCCAGCAACCTGAATAAAATGTTACTTATTGATGACCAGTACAAATTTCCTTGTCTTCCCTCCCCTCATCACAAGGCAGAATGGCTTTAAACTGAAAGAGAGTAAATTTAGATTAGATATTAGGAAAAAGTTCTTTACTGTGGGGGTGCTGAGACAGTGGAACAGGTTGCCCAGAGAAGTTGTGGATGCCCCATCCCTGGCAGTGTTCAAGGCCAGATGGGTCTTTGAGCAATCTGGTCTAGTGGAACCCTGTCTATGGTAGGGGCGGTTGGAACTAGGTAATCGTTCGGGTCCTTTCCAACCCAAACCATTCTATGATTCCAGGAAGGAAGAAATTAATCTTAACCATCTTGAGCTGCCTACAGGTTCTGGATGAGGTTTCTATTCTAATCAACTGAGAGAGACAGGGATGTCAGAAATTGAGTCATTCCGCCAGTTTATGACATCTGTCTCAGAATGGAATAAATCACCTGCTATTTATAACTTTGTCTTCATGCTTGAAAATGAAGCCTAGAGAAATGATTAAGACTATATGCACTGCTTTTACATGACTAAAAATAGGTGGCATTATTTATAAAATGCACGTTTACATTAGATCAACCTGATCTTTTTTGAGGTTTTTGTGTTTGCTTTTTTTAATTAAAATTAAACAAATTTCAGTAATCTCTGAGAAAGCAACATCTGCTCATAATATTTATATAGTTATTGATCCGTCCAAGTTATTGATTTATGGTTTGGATGCTATAAATAGAAGACGTAAATTAACCATAAAAAATAAATTCTGATCATGTTCTTTAATTCATCCTTTTTAAGGTCTTTCTCAAGTAATGCCTATTTAAATGGGTTGTTCCCCCCTCTTTTAAATCTTCCTTCTTAAGAAATAGATGGGCATAAAAATAAGCTTAATTTTGCTTTCTAAAAAAATAATAAAAATGAGCTCTAACAGAAACAATTCACATTGAGTACAAAGGAATTTTAGTACATTTTTCAGTATTGTGTTTCACTAAATCTTGGTTGGGAAAAAAAATAAAAATTAACCAGGCCAGGGAAGAACATTTTTGAAAAATTAGGTCACAAAAAATAAATAAATGACAGATAAATGACAAAAACTAGTGTATGTTTCTTGGGAAGGGTTTGAGAAGGATGCAATTGCAATTTGTGTAAACCTTATCTTATTTATCTTCTTCAATAATGACTTGGAAGATACAGGAAAAAAGACACTAAAGAAATACATTGACGCAACTAAATCCTGAGGACTGCCAAAAGCCAGGCAAGGAAGGTATGAGAAGCTTAAAACATGGTTAGAGAATATAAAACCAAAATGTTATCCATACAGTATTATGTAGGCATATGGTAGGAGAGCAAAGTGCTCTTAAGAAGAAATGAAGCAACTGATTTTGTGTCCAAAGAAATAGGTCAAGGACTAATTCACAATACAGCCAACAATATAACACTGTGAGACTGCAAAATTACTTTCTTGGTTTTTATTGAACAGGTACATAGGACTACATTTGAGTTTAGTCTATCTACGGAAATATGTGGTACATTCTTGGCTTTTGCTGAGTTCTTGGCCACAGGAATATTTTTGGCAGTAGGTTTCACAGGCTATCTATCTGTGACTTCAATGGAGAACTTTTTTGTTTCAAATTAACTGCTTTATAATTTCATGAAATATGTAACTTTTATTTTGAGAAAAGTAAATAGATCTTTCTTCAAATCATCCTTCAAACGATCTCTTTTTGTCTGAGATGATATTCAGTAGTTGGTGGCCCTCATTTTTTGGAAAAGAATTTGATGGTACAAAACAGTTCCACTTTTAGTGAAACTCTTTCTGCTTACAGAGGAAATGAACAGTTTTTCTTTTCCCAGAATATGGAAGAACTCAACAAAAAAAGGAGGTGAAACAAGACTTATGAGACAAATTCATCAAATAAGCTGATAATGTCAGCAAAGAAAAATAATCAACTATTCCATTAGTACATCCAAGAAATTCACTGAAGCACCCATCTGCCATACCAATATCTATAGTGTCAGACATTTTGGCGGGAAAGTGAAACAAGTATTCAATCTCTTTTTCTCTCAAACTCCCACTATGGTTGCTGTTGAAAATACAAGATTTCTGAATTACATATTAACAGTAGAATACTGGTAATATGTGGAAGGAAGCTATGAGAACATACAATGAATGATCAGAGGAACTCACAAGTTGATCTGTTATAAAAAGATGAGAGGGAGATGTTTAAGGGATATTTAAGCAAGAGCAAAAGATAAAGTTACTCATACCAATATTGTTAGATGACAAAACCCTGTGATTTTCTTAACACTAAGAAGAAATCTTCTTGCTGCATTTTTTTTTCTGTCCTGGCATAGTTTCAAAGTACCAAAAAGCCAACCAAAATATCATGCTGTGACTTATTTCATTGTTTATATATAAAGATTGAAATTTTGCAAGTAGAAAACATGTGGGATATGTCTGGGAAGAGGAACTTGGAAGAGAAGCCTTAAATGTAGGACAGTGGCTTTTCTTCCTCCCCCTTCCTGTAGCTTACCTCGTCCTGGTAGCCACAAACCTTTCTCTTCTGCCTGCTTTTTAATCACACTACAAACATGATCTCATGCCTGCCTTCAGAACAGATTCTACTTGTCCTCCTGTGCCTGGTAGGTCTCTGGCAAAGAAATAAATATAGGGAAGTGACAAATGATGTGCCAAGCTCTGGGTCAAATGGCTTGGACATCTTATACTAGTGCAGAGCTTGAGATAATAACATAACGAATATGGATGCAAGTTAGACTTGAGTTTTTACTATTAAATGCTGTTGGCTCCTTATGTATTTGCTCTCCAGAGTCCCTTCCACTAAGCAAACATACAGCCTGATCTTTCCCCTTTCCTTAGGCCTAGCTAGTGGACTGTATACTCTGCAGTAGCCTCTTTTACTAACAGAAAGTATTCACTTTACTTAGTCTTTTTCAATGTCTGTGGCAGTTTGAAGGGCAAACTGAGCCACTACTGTGACCAAAGATCAAAGACGCTGAAAAATGCACATAGGATCTCAGGCTTTACTTGGCAAAAGATTTTTAACCATCAAATTATTTTGCATTGAGTAACTGGTATTAATATCAGGCATTTCTAAGGAAGTTCTTGTATAAAGGATACTTAAAAAAAGATCATTACAAAAAATGATGAGATATTTTCTGCTTATAAGTTCACAAACTAAACAATCCAGGCAAAGGAACTGTGATTATTTAGACAAAATGAATGCCTTACATACTACCAAGCCACAAATGTACTACAATTCATGACTTGGCTTATGAGCTACTTGTGTTTAGAAGGATCAGACAGTCTTTCTCCTATCAATCTATATGTGCATCTGCAACAAGATCTATTGTGTGAACCTATACAGCATTGAACTATTGCTGGTATTATATATTATTTTTTCTGTGTATTATATTTTACCCCACAATCACCATCGGAAATTTCTGATGTCAGAACAATGGCCTCTTTCCACACTGAAATGTTCATTACGTTAGATGCAGAGCTTGTATTTATGGTTATAGCTCTAAGGTAGACTTTTTCCTCTTTTCTTGCATTTTTATTTAATTGCTATATAGTAAGTTATTAATGTACTGATTTAATTAGAAGCTCTGATTATTTTTTTTTCCCCCCATCAGATAGTGAAACTGAGTGATTTTCATATATGGTTTATTCTGGCTCTGAAGACTATAAATACATTTACTGGCAAGCTACTGTAGTAGACACATGGGGGGGGTGTCAGCTTTTAATTGTAACTGTCTTGCAGAGTGGTGTTGTTTTAATATCCTGTATAGATTTTTATGTAATACACTTACTTGCAGGCAGCCTGAAGCAAGAATCAATTCTGTGAAGGATTCTTCTTTTGTTAAAAGCCAATCTTGTTTTAATGATGCATGAAGAAATATTTGAGCATTGACATTTTTCTGTCAGGTTTCTTTTGAAAAATCAATTAAGATAATACTGCTTTGACCTAGTTATCTAGTTAATGCTTATTAGGAATGTAATATGATTTACTGTCAGCATAATAATTTTTGTATCTTATCCCATTAGCTTGTGCATATTTCAAAGTGTATTACACAATGGTCACTTCTTAAAGTGTAATGTAGCAGAATACATTAATTAGATTGACTGGGATCATTAGACAGAAAGTGTCCCATTGGCTCTTTGTATCAAATTTGTGTACCATCCCTATCATGTTAATTCATTGTTTACTTGTCTGAAAAGTATTTCTAAATAACTGTGCTATATGCAAAGTTTTTTAATTGGACAAAAGGTCTGCTTCATGTCCACAATATATTTAATTTTAGCTCTTCCTAGGCTAAACACACTAATTACACATGATCACCAAATAAATAAATTATAAGAAGTGAGATTTTTTGAAACCTGATTGGCCGTAAAAGAATGCAGGTATATACGTGAGACAACTGACTTAGGAGCACTGAAACCCCCGTGAAGGACTTGATTTGGTAGGTGTTAAAAATTAAAATGATTGGTCTATTTATTTTTTGCATTTCAGCTGTTTAGTGTTAATGGAAAGGTCAATAAAGGAGTTGCCTTATTGTGGCATTAGTGAGGAACTATTGATTCCTATCCATCCAGTGGTCAGTGTTAACCAAGAACCAAACTCTTTTAATCTTGTTAAGCAGAACAGAAATTAATCTTCCCATCAGTTTCAGAGCAGTGATCTATCTCAGAATAATACTGCAGTTAGACGTTTTTGCTAAGTTTATCTACTTCCATCATACCAATGGTGTGTGTGAAGTTAAGAGAGTGGGAAGGAAGAATGACTGACTGTTTTGTAGATCTTCTTAGTGAAAAAAATTCCCTTACTGTGGCAAAGGTAGTAATGATCTTTTTCATACGATGAAAGGGCCTTTCTTTTAGTCCAGAGTAAGCATTAATTTATCAGGTAACTTTAAGTGCAGAACATTAATGATCTATACACCTGCATTAACATCATTATGTGTGGGGTTTTTTTGCAAAGAAAGATCCCCCTTTATTCAATTTGATTAACACAGTTTCAACTTGATTTTCCTGCTAGAAACACACACCATAGTAATGAAGATAATATCTGTTAAGACAGAAAATAATGGATATTCATTTTCTTAAAACATCATTTCTGAAGAAAGTGGATACATTCAAAGAAAACCCAAAAACTTTTACAAATATATATATATTTAATGCAAGGGAACTATTTCAAACCAGTTAACCAAAAAGATAACTGAAGTGCCAGATATTATCACTGGAAAGAAAATGGGATAAAAAGGTGTATGTTTTTTCTTATTTTCTGAAAATAAAAAACAAAACTCACCTACACATTTGGCCTCTTACTGATTTTTTAAAATTTCGTATTATTTCACTACATTCTCTTTCCACTGAGTCAGAGTAGCTGAGGACACTGTATTGCTGCCATACATCATTTGAAATGCACCACTGTAACATTTGCAATCTAACAAAAGCCACCACGTTGCATAGATTGACATGATGAATATGTGCTGAAAGTTTCTTAAAGAATTTGATCTCCTTTCTTCTAACATTTATATAACGTAGAAGACGATACAAAGGAAGAAATGTTTTCTCCATATGTGGATTTCCTTAATTTAATACAGACTTGTACTCATTTAAGGTAGTTGTAGATCCCAGGAAATCTTTTTTCTACATGTCATTAGAAATTTCAAGTCTGGAAGATTTTAGACAGCTTAATATACATAATTTGCCTTAAACCTGTGAATATCTTTCTGTGAATAAGATGGCATCTTGAAATCCTTAAGTGATGGTAATAATGGTAAGATGCGTCCTGGCTTTCCTGGGATAAATGGAGTGCATGCATGAAATAAATAAAGAAATAAGAAATGAGTCAGGATGCAGGATTTTAAGATTGGCATTGTTTATGATCCACAAAGCAAGCAGGGAGAAAAGAACATCCTGATGCTATCAGTTATTCTTATTTGCATGTAAACTCTGATATTAGGATTCATTTTTGAGCATGTCATTTTTTAGCTCCTAATTAATTGCAATGACAGCACTGTGTGCGTCTGTTTATAGGAAAGATGCTGTTGTGGCTGAGGTTTTAATTATATTAAATATTAATCATGGATTGAAATTGGAAACCTTAAATTATTGTTTAATGATCAATGATCAAACGCATAATCAAGATAAAGAAAATTAGGATGGCAGACAGCAACATCACAATTTGAATTTTACATTATTAGTCTTCTGCCTAACTAGGCACTTTTCTTGAGTATCTGAACTGTTTTGCCTTTTAACTGTGCTTGCAGTTGCTATAGTGATGGCATAATTTTGTAATGGTCTAAAAATGACACTGGCATAGATACTGACAGATAGGAATTAATTCACTAACAAGTAATTATGTAGTGAAATGTTGACTGCCATGCAGAAGGTGCACTGTGACACATTTACTGTTTTTCAGGGATGGCAGTAACATTAGCGTTGGTCATTAGTGGTAGACATCTCCGTACAGTGTTGGATACAGACTTATATGCAGACCTATTTAGTTACCTGTGTGACAGCCTTGTTCAGGACACCAGAAACAGCTGTCCTAGCCTGTATGAGCCAAAATAATTAGGCCTGTCATCTTCTTGCTCTGATTTCCCCTTCAACCTGCTCCACAAAATGCAAATATTTTGCTTTCATTGTCACATTCACCTTGACATGGATATTGCTTTGGCGCATAACTGGATGAGATGACTCAGAATTTGCATTGTTCATTCTAATAAATTTGCTTCCCCTCTACCGCATGGCAGGACCCATCAGATAAAGTCTCCCAGAGTGTCATCAATCAACATTGCTGACAGACGGCTTTTGCCTTCATTTGTTACATAGGAGAACATGCTTAATTATTTGTCCTGTAATTAGTTGGGAAAATGTCAGGAAATGTCAACTCTCTGTTCACTCTGGAAGGGCTCTGCTTGAAAGCCACAATGACTGAAGTGTCATTAATGCTGCCTAACAAGACGAGGATCAGCTGGGGAAAAGTGAAAGCTTCTAAAAAAGTAATCACGGCGAGTTAAGGAAAACTGCAAATCAGCACCAATAGTAAGATGTGAATCCTATTAGCAAACACTTACATTTTTCATCTGTTACTCCTCATAATAAAAATAAGGCAGGAAAAACTCAAGGAACAAATACAGTGGGCTCATACAATTTCTGTCACATATTCATTGGCATTTCCTAAGCCAATCATGCTTAATACATTACTGTAGGTAGTACCTAATATTTAATTTTCAGATTTGAGACACATTTTTACATTCATGCAGCAGTATAATATCCACTGGATATGTGAAGGTAAATATTTTTACGTTAATCAAGGAATGTAAGATTAATTGAATGTAAAAATTTGTTTTCTGAATTTTAAGCTGATAAGGAGAGGAGGCATTAGTTTTAATTTTAGGAACAGAAGTAAAATAAATAAGCACAATCTATTTATCAAGTATTTGTAGTTGCATGCAATAGGCAGCCAAATAGATTTCTTGAAATTACATGGACAACTAAGAATGATCATCTCTCTTTTCTGTGGCGGAATACGAGGACAACCTCCCATACTTCATACTAAAAAAAACAAAAAAATAATTAAAAAAAAAAAAAAAGGAATAAAAAAGAAACCATATCAGTGAGACTAAATAACCACACTGTTTTCTCCTTGTATGTATTTTGGAAAAGGAGAAGCATTGGGTTTAATTTTGCAGTGAAAGGTTACACAACTACAGGATTGAAAAGATGAGAATTAGAGAAACAATGTAGCTAAAAATTGTTTTTGTGTTTACTAGGGCCATTTGATATTTGAGTAATTATTTGTAATCAGCAGTTCTGTTTTCATATTTCCTATATGAAATCATGCCGTATACATTCTTAATGCCTCATCTTCCCCCCTTTTTTTTTTAACATTATTACGAAAGTGTATAACCATGTGGGAATACTTTCTTACTTAATTACTTACATTATTTCATCCCTTGTTGCGATTAAGCAAATTATTGCTTGGTCTCTTCAGAAAGGATAATTAAGATAGTGTTCTGGTGTTTTATAATTTACTCGTTGTCACAGGTATGGCTAAGCTAATTATCAAATGGTTAAAAATTTATTCTGGGAAGAATATTACAAGTGTACCGTGCAGGCAAATTGCTTCCAAGGCTAATTCAATTATAGATGCACTGTACCTATCGTGTTGGTATGATATTTGTCTTGAAAGGTAGAGAGCATAGGAATGTAAGCCTAAGTTTTTTAGTATAGTGCCTGTTTTTGTATACTAGATTTTGGAAAAAGTCAACATGGTATCTGAGAGAAGGAAGAGAAGGGAAAAACTCTCAGTTAATTCATTTAAAAAAAAAAAAATCATAACAAATGAATGCGGCAGAGCAAACAGAAGCTGCAGTATGAACCGTATAAAATCTAGATGCTGCTCATTCCTGATATTCTGATTCCAGTCAGAATAAAAATGACGATAAAATTATTCTGACAAGCTGCTCTCTCAGCCCTGAGTGGACTTCCATCTTCATCCCCTAAACCAACTCACAATTCAAAATAATAAGACACTATTACCAGTTTTCCTGGGGAAAACCCCTCAGGATTGACAGGTTATGAAGACTTAGTAACCCTTTTATCCCATAAGAAAGATGGTCTGTTCAAACAAGGGTGCTACTGTGCTTTCAAAAGTAGAGGGGGTGGCCATGATTGGAAAGGTTTTGAAAATCCTCCCTAATCAACCAAATAGAATAAAAAGCTGTTATTATTTCATGTATCAGCACACCATTTCTGAAAGAATTGTTTGCATTTAATGCAGGGCAGCGAGAAGATTTTTAAACATTTTAATGTATTCGTCTTTTTGCATTCTTAGTGTTAAGTCCTAGATACATAAAGAAGGGCTAGGGCAACCCCAGCTATGATTATACCTGCTGAGCATATGTGCTGTTAACAGACGCCTTCTTGTAGTAATTTACTTTGAGGTCAGTCTTGACACTTTCTACTCTAAAATGAAAAGTAGATTCTACTGTTATAGCAAAGTTTTAATAATTGATTGGGAGGGTTTGGTTTTGTTTTCTAAACAAACTTTGTAGCAGTATGCTATAAACAGCTGGTATTTCAAAAGGAGATGCCATCACATTGGCCTGGTATAAACCTTGCTTTAATTTAAGGTTACAATTACTGCCGACTAAACTCATAAGACACTATGCACTGCTGATAATATACTGAGG